>NW_021604912.1:73518-85717 GCF_004785775.1 Grammomys surdaster | reverse complement strand
CACACACACACACACACACACACACACACACACACACACACACACACGAGAACAAGGCCGATTCTCCCCATAAATTTGTAAGCTTGTTACCATAGAAACCCATTCAGTCAGGCAAGTGTGGGTTAGCAGTGCCATCTAGTGGCATAGAAATGATTATGCCACCCTTAAACCTTAAGACCTTGAACGGGAAGGAACAGGTGTGTTGTGTTTGAGTTTGCGTTTGATTTGGCTTGGTTTGGCTTGGCTTGGTTTGTTTGGCTTGGCCTCGATATCTACCTACAACCTCCTTTATTATTCGAGAGATCTGCCTGCCCACATCACGCCCTTCAAAGCCTTTTTCTTCCCACAGAACACCGTCGAACAGCAGCCCATCTCACTTTTCTGGCTGCTCAGCTTGACTATTCCATTTGTGGCTCTCAATATGTCAGGAACCACCACAGTCCCTTGGGTAACACATACAGTGATAATAGCAAGCAACACTCGGAGGGCCAGAAATAAGTGAGTCTTCCTGTGTCGTTGGTCCATTTATTCAGCCAATGATCTGTTTCGTGTCAGTTAAATGCACTCATGATAAACTCAGAGTCGCTGATATGTGTCCGTGTCACATTAAGAAAGTTTGACCAAGACAGAGTCCCGATTTGAAATTTCCACTTCTCTTTCTACGTCTTCCATCTCTCTCTAGCTTGTCATTTCTATCCTATCTGTAGTCATGTCAAATGTGTCTGATCGGTGCCTACGTGAGCACGGGCTGGCTTGTCTTTCCATATCAAAGGGCTTTGCTCTTTATTCCAGCAGTACAGGACGAATCACATGAGGAAAGACTCTGGGATACTTTATGGAAATCTTTAACAGAGTTTTACAAGGAATTAACGTATGTACTCCAAATTACCCAGATAGCCGACGTACTGCAAATATATCAAGCAGTATCTGTGTGCTGCTTCCAGCATTTATGGCAGATATATGTTATATGTTATATATATTTTTTACCTATTTACAGTTTTCAGCAAGTGATTATCATAGCACACCTACAAACACACACGCTTGACTCTCTGAATCTGGGGCACGGAAGAGTACATAACTTAAGATCAGAGCTGAGCATTAGTTTAGGTGCTAAAAGTTGATAACATGGGAAATCCAAGGTGAGTAAGGTTGGTTGTGACACTGTTCTCTTAAAGGTGGGTTACACCGCAGGATGTCAGACTTGAGTACTAAGTAACCTCAGCTCTATAGTTAACTCCATTGTGAGTCTCAACGAAAGGTCTCTCGGAATGGAAGGGATATTTTCATAATAATGTAGCAGCACACTGTTTCTATAAGGAACATGTTCATTTCTTCATGTAACAGGAAGTTGGTTCTGTACATTCAAAATCTTTTGACCTCCACATACCCGGATTGCAAAGCACTCATAAGGTGCTATCTGGGCAGGATGGGCCTGGGAACAACCTATACTCGGGGTCTTTAGCAGTCCTTACCTGCGAACATCTCCAAATGATAATCTGTCGACTCTCAAGGGCCTGACCTATTTGACGCATGTGATATAATGAAAATAGGCTTCAAGCTCCAGAAACACAGACATGCCATCAGTGGGCAGAATCACTACAAGCAGTAGTAATAAGGGTGGCATGGATCCGCTATCTCGTCATCAAAGCACTTAGATAAGATAAATTGTATACTCTTGAATGTGTCAGATGTGCAGATGGGCCGAGGGCATAACCTTTCACTGGTCACATCCATCTTTCTGCAGCAAGACAAGAGCAGAGGGAAGGAAAGGCAAGTGGTGGCCCCATGTTAGTTCTCGTGGGGATTTACCACCAAAGTTTAACTCTAAAAGCAAAGCTTCCATTCCAAACGTTCCCAAAAGAGTGTCAGCAGCTAGAGATGAAGTGTTAACACATGAGCCTACGGGGAGGCACCTTACAGAGATGAGCACTTGGTTATACACATAAGACCCTGCTCTCAGTCAGAAGCACCACCCCACATTGAAGCTTGTCACCACCCCACACTGACCCAGCCCTGCCACTCACCCCAGCAGCCTTCCCGCACTCTGCTCCAGATGTAATAATCCTAGATGTCTCCTCCTTTAACCTTTTCATGGGCCTTGAAATCTGACACTGAGGTACCCTGGGCATAGGAGGAGCATGGGTAATTCTGTCCTGGGTCTCACAGTTGCACTTTAGAAATAGCACATGGGTGTATTCCCAGGGGCTCCAAGTGGACTGCCACCCTGCTCTTACCTGTGTAGGGCAGGATGATTGGTCTCTGGTCCAGGGTCGTGCTCTAGAGAAGCTAGCTGTCTCCCTGTTTCTAGTCCTTGACAACATGATGTATTTGCAAACACTAAGGCTGCCCCCGAAAAGTAAAATCTCTAAGACAAAAACAAATCCAAGGTACAAATGTTATACGCATATTTTTTTTCTCCTGGGGGTCTGTGTTAGGTGTTGTGGGCCTGGAGTCGGCAGAAAAGTAATGTATGTAGTGCATATAATCCCCTGCCCTGACCTCATGCCCTGAGCCACAGGCTATTGAAATGGCTTCCATTCAGTAAGCTTCTGTATTGGGTTTTACAAAGATAGAGGCGGAGCCATCCAGCTGTGAACAGACTTGTAAAGCAGACCACCCCTCTATGAGACTGCCTACTGTGTAATGCTGGCAATGGGTGGCTGACTGAAAGACACATGGGCAGTAAAGCCCAGCTTGGACCCTCACCATGCAGACACCAGGCTGGAACACCTCACTCCTGCTTCTTCAGGCACTCTGAATAGCCTTCCTACTCATGGCAAGGCAATCTGGGGACCTACAGAAGAGAGAGCTCTCAGGGTTTGGGTGGGTGGCCAGGTCAGCTGCTGCCCCACCCAGAAAGCAGCCCTGAAGATGACCTCAGCTTGCTGCCCCCAGGCTGGATTTCATGCTACAATGGGTGGTATACATTCCTTCTGCACTGGCCCGTGCTTCTCATCTCAGCTTCTTAAGGGATGTGGAAAGGTCTGGTGCTCTGTGTCTGCCCTGACACACTCCATTTTCCCCAGCCAAGGCAGGCAGCAGTAGTAACCAGCTTCTAGAAACCTCACACTGTCTCTGTCACTACGTGAGGCGACATGAGCAGCTTGCAGGCCAAAGGGGTGGGGTGCAATAAGAGGAATCTCTGAAGGTCTGCATCCCCTAAGTGGAGACCTCATAGCGTACCTTGCATTCTGTCTCCAGACCTTCAAGACTTAACGGTAGACCAGCTGCAATCTCCATCCCTAGAGATAGGAGGTCAAGGAGCGGTGGTTCTCCATCCCACATTCACCCCCATGTGCATGGGACTGGAGGAACTCAATCTGGACTGTACTAGCCAGGGGTGATATAGAAAGGCCAAGGCTAGAAGCCCTAGACCAGTGGTCCTCAACCTTGTGGATCACAACCATCAGAAAATACCTATTTCCAATAGTCTTAGGAACCCCCAATCATAAATTTATTTCATTGCTACCACATAAGTGTGATTTTGCTACTGAGCATTTGTCTCAGGTCCTAAGACCATCAAAAATATGTTTTCCAAGGGTCATGACCCACAGGTTGAGAGGGACTGGCCTAGAAGGTTCCTTACCTATATGACCCCAACCATGAAGCCACTGAACAGTGGAACCAAGACATACGTTATTGTCCACATTAAAGAATCATGTTCCCTGTGTACATTTTAAGCAAAGGAAATGTCTTGGCATTGTACGGGAATAAAACTTGTTTGAAATTTTGAAAAAGAACAGTTGAGGTTTGCTTACTGAGGGGAGTGTTATTAGTACTATGTAGAGAAGACGGGAAAAGAAACTATGGGGGAACGGGTGGGCTTGTGCTTTGTCTTCTCATCTTCAATTCACATGTGACCCCAGACTATGGCCAAAAAGATGAGCTCTTTTTCTGTTCGTTAATTCTCAGATCATGACATTTCTAAGCAGTTGTGTAAATATGCAGACAATAAATGAGGGGCTCCAGATGGAGTGGTCTTCGCAGTCACTTCCAATTCTCTGTCAAAATATTTAGCTAGTCTGTACATCTTTCTTAAAACATTAACTTGTCGTTGAATGCAAATATTTCATTCATTCATGTCAACCACCCCTCATCTATTAACTGCCGCTTCCATGTAGCATTTCTTCCATGCTTATTGACATGGAATGGCCAAACCCCAAATCCAGTATATGAAACCCAGACAGACTATCTGCGCAAAGGAAGAGGCTCAGAAGAGGCCCAACCACTTCCCACCCCAGCAGAAAGCATCCGCTCCAGCCTCCCCAGTCCTGAGAAGAAACCAGCAGGCAGGCCACCCCCTGAGTTGTAAATAGACTCTAAGGCAATTTGGATGGCCAGGAGGAGGGCTAGCCACATGGAGCTATTTCTGGAATGTGTCTATTCTTCAGGGCCAGATAAGTCAGCCTCAACTCCACAGACCTCTCATTTCCTGAAAACTGTGTGATGCAAAACCATATTATTGGTTCACAGTTGTTCAGTGTGGGTTTCTTCTCAGTTTTGGAAGACATGCACAGCATAAAATCAAATATATTTTTAATACCCTGGGAACGTGCAGTGGATTTTAATGAGAATGATTAGCCCTGCATAAAGAAGCAGAAAATACAGAGGAGGTAGATTAATCTGCAACAACTCCTGACATTTGTCTTGAGATTCTGTGGGACATTTTGTGGGGTCCTCTACTCAATCCCATAAACCCACCAGAGGAACTCATTCTGACCTATAAAAAGCCCCCACCTGGAGACAATAGTGAAGCATTGAGGAAAATATTGGGCTACGTGACTTCCCTTCCATTACATGACCCTCTACACTCAGCCTGTGCTCAGCAGGGAGAATGGAACAGTGTGTAAAATACTGATCAGGCCATCAGGAAAAGGAAGATAACTTTGGGAGGCAGAATAGTATCCCCCCAAAGCTATCCACATCTTAATTTCCCAAATTTGAATCTTGTACGGCAAAGAGATTTTACAGATATGTTTTTTTTAAAAAAATTGAGGTACTTCAGATGGAGTGGATGATCACCCTGACTGTCTCCAGGGGCCCAACGCCACCACAAGAATCCTTATAGAAAGAGGCAAAAGAATCACTTAGTAGAAGCAGACGGTGCCTGTGGAAGCAGAAACCAGGGGGCTACCAGAAGTGCCGTGCAACCGGAATGCAGGTGGCCCCTGGGGAAGAAAGGAGAATGATTCTTCTTGAAGCTATTAGAAGAACATAGCCCTGCTGACACCTAGATTTTATACTCTGACCATCAAATTATAAGAATAAAATGGACTGTTTTAAGCCCCCTAAATTTGCAGTGTGCTGTTACAATGGTTGTCCTAGTTAGGGTTTCTATTGCTGTGATAAGACACCATAACCAAAAGCAACCCAGAGAGGAAAAGTCTTATTTTGCTTACCCTTCCACATAATAGTCAACCATCCAAGGAAGTTAAGGCAGGAATTCAAGGCAGGAACCTGGCTGCAGGAACTGGTACAGGGACCATGAAGGAGTGCTACTCACCAGCTTGCGCACCATGGCTTATTCAGCCTCTTTCCTTATACCACACAAGACCACCACCCAGCGATGGCACTGGTCCCTCCTCCCAGCCCAGTGAACTGGGCCCATGCCCATCAATCATTAGTGAAGAAAATGCACTAAAGGCTTGTCTACAGGTAAATCTGTAAGGAGCATCTTCACAGTTGACACGCCTCTTTCAGAATGACTCTCTAGCTTGTGTCAAATTGACAGAAAGCTAACCAAGAGTACAATCATGAAAGTAATGACTATTCCCAATCACACTGTACACTTTACCCTGATATCAGCCTTGCTGTAGTGTATATATTAGTGAAGGAATTGGAAAGTCTACAGTGAAGGTAAGTGAGCTGTTCTCAGTAGTTGGGGAATATCATCAGTTGAGACAGTTCAGGAAGTCCCCAGGCAGGGGGAACAGCAGGGTCAAAGGCACATAGCCACAGAGTACAGAACAAGTCCATGGCATGGAACAAATGCAACACATGTGCAGTGAGCCACCCTGTGCATCCATGGACCTGCCATGGTCATACCTCAGGGATGCTGCAGCAAGAGTCTCTCCCTAGTGTCTTTAGTTCTAGGATGATGAAAGCTGTCATACTGCCATCTCTGGACATCCAGGCAGACCTAGGATGCAAGAGACAAGTCTACAAAGAGATGCTACAGCCACTTCTAACACCAAAAAATAGCCCTGGGAACCTGACTATGGAGACTAGACTGTGCCATTTTCTCAGGAATCTGAGGAAAGCCTCAGAGTCCAAGACAGTGGTGATGTGTGGCCCTTTCTCAGAGACTCAAATGACACAAGAGTTCAGAGGCAAAAACTTAAGGCAGTGCTCATAGCCTCAGTCATCTACAAAAATATTGTTTGAAATATTTGAAAATTAAAATGAAGACCAAGACCAATACACAAAAGACACACAAAGTACCCAAACTGTAACTAAAGGCAGGGCCACGCTGTGTCATTTTAGAGCTGGGGCTGAATGTGAAGTTCCACCATTTTGATCCTGTCTTTAAAACTTCCATGTTTTGAAGCCCCATTGTGTTGCACTAAAGTATTCTTTCTCTTCACTTCTGGGGACTCCCAAAGCCAGAGCCTCATACTTCATGGCTTCCTGGTCTCGCTTTGATGTTCTAAAGATACCATGCGCATGTCAATTGGTGTGACCTTCAGCAGCCTGTGTAAGGAAGCCAGAAATTCAAAGGGAATTTAGGACAGAAAAGGATTGTTCCATAACAATCCACGACAAGGTAAAAGAAGCAAGTCTGTGCCGCCTGGTATTGTGGAGGGCAGCAGTGTGCAGGGCCTTCTGCTCACTTGTCTGTAGAATCAAGTGAGAGAAAGGTTGGAAAGGAAGACAGCAGAAGGACCTCTTCCTATCTGTTTGAGAATCAAGGGTTCCCCAGGCCATGAGTATGGTGGAGAGAGATGATCTATTTCTGTCTGGAAAGAAGGGGTACAGAGTTACCCCAAGCCATGGGTATGCTGAAGAAACTGCTGTAGAGAGGAGGCTGCAAAGGGTGTGCCAGTAGGGACAAGAGCTGAGAAAAGTCATGCATGGTGCAAAGGAAGAGTCATCTGCACACGGGAAATAGAGGGATCTGAGGTCTCCTCAATGTCTCAGAACCTAACAGTTCGTCCTTCAGGGAGGCAGACTTTGGACACACCACTCAAAGATGACAGTCTATAGCAAACAGAGATAGGAACAAAACCCAGTTATACCAAAAGACCTCGGCCTGGGGTTCCTCCCATCCTCAGCCCAACCCTACCCTGCAAAGCCAGTTGTGGTTCAGAGGTTGTGAGGCTGAACGAAAGGCTGGAAAGGGGTAGGCCTCTCCCCAGCAGAGCACCAGTGAGTGATGAAAGTTGAGTTGTAGAGACTATTTGAGCTGCCTAAGAAACAGATGTCCTGTTTCAGATTAAACTGGGCCTTTTAATACAAGGAAATGAAGCTAACTAGGCTCCAAAGAGGCTGAGGAAAGGAAGATGGGCTCTGTCCAAGATCTTCGGAGTGTGACAGAAAAAAAAAAATTCTTAGTTTCCTGTGGAGTTCAATCCACTCTATGCAACAGGCTGGTTACTTTCTATTAGTCTTCCGCTTTGATCTGGGCGCTAGCCTTCTACACTCTGCCCAGACTGCAGCCCATGACAAGAGTCTCTCTTTGATGTTTTCAATCCTAGGATGATGACAGTTGCCATACTGCCAGCTCTGGATGTTTCCACATCTTTAGTTTGTTCCTTGAAGTCTCACCCATATCTCTGTTGTTAGACCTGTTATTAAAAGTCTTCTCCTTCAGCAGATGCCCAGACCAGCAGCCAAATGTTAGAAGGACCTGTAGAAGATGAGGAAGAAGAATTTTAGGAGCCAGAAGAGTTAAGAATACCACAGGAACACAGCCCTCGGAGTCAAATAACCAGGACTCATAGGGGCACAGAATGAGTCAAAATTCTGGGAGCATGTATAAGTCTGACCTGGGTCTTCATATATGGTGTGGTTGTGTCGGTTGATGTTCTTGTGGAACTCCTAACAGGGAGAGCAGGGGCTGTTTCTGACTCTTTGTTCCTGCTTTCGGGACCCTTTCCTCCTACTAGCTTACCTAGTCCAGCCTTGATATGAGGATTTGTGACTAGTTTTATTGTAACTTGTCAGATCATGTTCAGTTTATATTCCTAGGGGGGCTGCTCTTTTCTAATGGGAGGGGAAATAAATATAGGGGAAAGGAAAAGTAGGGGGAGCAACCTTGGAGGAGAGGAGGGAGGGGAAACTGTGGTCAAGACATAATAAGAATAATAAGAATAAGGAAAAAAGAAAAAAATTTCTCCTTCAAGAAATCAAGCTGGTACCTACCTAGAGTCTCCATATAATATGGGAAGGTACATATAGTGTGGGAAGGTACTCTACATGCTACCAAAGGAGAAATCTACTATGATGACCTGCCTGCAAGATATGCTTGTGCAATAGTGTCACAAAGCTTGTAAGGGTAGCCAACCAATATCCATGAGATGAAATCCACACCCAATGCTGCTTGGGTGATCAAGAACCTGAGACTAAATAGGTTAGGGACCTAGAGGAAAATCAACTACTACTGTTCTGCTAAAGGAATGTAGGGGGAAAGGATTTGTAATACCTTGCTCAGCCATCATCAGAGACACTTCCTCCTGCAGCAGATGGGAACAAATACAGAGACCCACAAGCAGACATTATGCAGAGCACGAGAGACATTGGGACACTCATCTCTAAATGGATGTCTCCGTCAAATCTCTCCCCTCAAGGCTCAGGGAACCCTTGTGGAAGAGGAAGAAGAAAGAAGTAAAAGCCCGAGAGGATGGAGAATTCTAAGGAATCAAGACCTTCTAGACACAATAAAACTGGCAAACACATGAACTTGTAGAGATTGAAGCAGGCAGAAGACTCAGAAACAGCCCCCGCTCTCCCTGTTAGGAGTTCCACAAGAACATCAACCGACACAATCACACCATATATGAGGACCCAGGTCAGACCTACACATGCTCCCCGATTTTTGACACATTCTCTGCCCCTATGAGTCCTGGTTATTTGACTCTGGGGAGTGTGTGTTCTTGTGGTATTCTTGGCTTCACTGCATGGGTCTGCACCAGTTGGGGTCCTAGAGCTGAGAGGAAAAGGGGACATGAGCCACCATGCCTAACCCAGAAGCCATCTTCAGTTGATAAAGACTTGCAAATGAAAAATTAGTTAGGGGCCGGGTGGTGGTGGCTCACGCCTTTAATCCCAGCACTTGGGAGGCAGAGGCAGGTGGATTTCTGAGTTCGAGGCCAGACTGGTCTACAGAGTGAGTTCCAGGACAGCCAGGACGATACAGAGAAACCCTGTCTCAAAAAAAAAAAAAAAACAAAAAAAAAAAAGAAAGGAAAGAAAAGAAAAATTAGAGCATCTCCCTAGGAAAACAAACCAAGCTTAAGGGCAGGCCCCTTGCCCGGCAGTAAACAGCCAACACAAAACAAACTCAGTGGCATTTTACATTTTAGGAGGTTCTTTATCTTATAACGTTGTCAGGGCTTTTTCTCCCCCTACCTTACTGGTACTTTGTGTATTTATTATGGCTTCTGGCTTGGATTTTTATAGGATTTTCGTTTGTGTAACATGTGTGTTTCTGTGTCTATATGCATTTCTTGTGCTTTTTCTTTGTTTTCTTTTTTTTCCCCCCTTTGGTTGTTTTGTCATATTCCAATGTGTTTGTTTGTATTCTACTTTATTTATCCCTTAGTGTCTGTTTGTTTCCTATGGAGAGACAGAAAGGGTGTGGATATAGATGGGAAGGAAGATGGGGAGGAACTGGGAGGAGTAGAGGGAGGGGAAACTGTGATCAGGATATATCATATAAAATCTATTTTCAAATTGTTTTAAAATAAGTGTTCTCTTTCAAGTCATCTGAATGAGTTCTTTTATCTCCTGAATGAACTATATTTCCTGTCTAGACCCTAATACAGGTAGGATGGATGGAAACTTCTTTCCCTTTGACTGCAGAGACGGGACAAGAGTGGATGGAGAAACAGTGACATTTGAGGGAGGCAAGAAAGAGGAAGTGACCCTTCTGTTGGCTTGTGTTTTCTTTAGGAACAAAGATAAATTTAAAGATTAAAGTGGAAGACAGACACTAAAGCTTTGAAATCACCAGTAAGAATGGAAGTCATCTCAGTATGTTATTTTTTTTAATTAAAGACAAAATAAAAATAAAGCAAAAAATATTAAAGGTTGAAATTATGAAAGGGCACCACTCTGAATTTTCACCTGATTCCTGTCCTCTGTGTTGAGTGGCTGAGTCAGAGCCTGTACGCCTCCGGGGCTTGGCTCTGTCTAGTAAGAACCAGTTGGCTCTCTGTAATAAGAACCAGTAAGCAGAAGAACAATGGATGTGGCTGTTCAAGCAGTCCAAGCTCAAGAGCTCAATGAGGCACATTGTGTCCCTAACTCAGGGTCAATGGTCACATTCCCATTGACCAAATGAGTGAATCGTGTGAAGGGACCTCACCTTCTTATCTCACACTTCGGCGGAACACTGTGCCACGAGAAGTGCCAGAGGGGAGCTGATGATTCATAACTAATGAAAGGTCAAGGGACTGAGTCGTGTAATCCACAGACTTGCAAATTCTCGGGTATTTTTTTAATCACTTGAGATAGCGTGGCAAAGTGGTACAAAAGGTTCGTTCTCCCGTGACTTTCTATTTGGATGATCGTTGACATTCACTGGGCCTTTGTTTGCTTCTGAACAAAAGGAGAAGAATCCTCTTTATCAATCTGAGCAAAGCACTTGGCCCTGAGCTCCATAAAGGAGCTCTATAAAGGCCACTTTATTGAAGGTTTGGTTTGATATGACCTTTGTGGGCCTATGCAGTACCAAAGTGTCTGGATGGAAAAGAGACACAAACACCCCTTACAGGCCTTTGGCCACTGCAATATCACTTGTGTGCGTATTTTTAAGTATCCCCTGGACCTGGGGTCATAAAACTCAGCTATTGCACAGGACTCCAAGTGAAGCTTAGATAGGGCATGAGGAGACAAGTGCTGCTTAGACACCAATGCCCTGGAGTGACAAAGAATCAAATACAAGGCAAATGGGAGATAATGCATCTGTAACAGAAGTTGTTGAGAGCTGAACAGCTGGGCTGACTCTCTTGGGAAGTCCCTTGCACCCACCATGGGAAAACTCCAAAGCTTTCTACAAAAGAAACTGTATATAGCTCTTGGCCTAAAACCCCTGCTCCATGAGGGTAAGTGGTGGATGAAAGGCCAGAGAAGAAAAATGAGGCAGAGGTGCAAGGAAATCAGCTTATACATCCACGAAGGCTGGGGGAGCAGAAGTAAGGGATGCTGAAGGCCGGGATGCTGGTCCAAGTTGTTGGACAGTATGCTGATGTCGGTAGTAAGTCTCAGTGAGCCTGGAACTTCACCATTTCCTCACCAAGACCATCTGAGAGTCTGACTTCCTTACAACCCAAACAGTCTCCATTAGCCCTCTGCCCTGGACCTGCAGCATTCTGGACTAGTTCTGTTCTCTCATTGGTGGCCAAGTGTAACTCAGGTACAATAAATCATCTTTCTCACTATCTCAAATATGTATCTTTTTTCTCTTTCCAGCAATTTTATTTTATTTTTAAATATCACTTTTAATCAGTTATTTGAAAGTTTCATACATGTGTTTTTATACGCAACAGAATTTTCTCAGGTGTAAAACTAAAATAAAAGTATGTCGAATCCATGATAATGGATAGAACTGGAAAGCAGAATGTTATATGATATATTTGATCATAATCTCCACCACCTCCAACTCCTCCTAGACCCTCCGTCTCCACTCCACCACCCCCCAGATCTTCCCTCTCCACCCTCACTCCCCACGCACCTAACTTCCCTTTTTTCAAACCCATGAAGTTAGTTTGTGTTGGCCAAGAACTCTTGAAAGTAGGACCCACCCTGGGGTGTGGTCCACCTACCAAGGGTCCCACCATTTTAAACTCTATGTGTACTAGACAGGAAATAGTCTCTCTACAAATTAACAAATACTAATAAAAGTGAAAAATGTCATGATAACACCTTCATACATTACCATACATTACCATACATTACCATAGTAACTTCATACATAGTAACTTCATACATTACCATAGTAACTTCATACATAGTAACTTCATACATTACCATAGTAACT
>NW_021604912.1:71207-73508 GCF_004785775.1 Grammomys surdaster | reverse complement strand
CCATAGTAACTTCATACATAGTAACTTCATACATTACCATAGTAACTGCTGCATTTGCTGAGGGTGAAAGGAGATTATCTGGAGACAGAGAAATGTAGAGGAAAAATAAGGCCACCTGTGATGGCCAGCATCATAACAGGATTTATAATGTTTCCTCCAAGGAACTGGTCCTGCACATTCGCATTAGCTTCAATCATCCAATTCTATGACATCAATCACGTTGACCAGTTTCATTATTAAAACAGCCAAGACATTGCTCACAGTCAGCTAATGAAGATCTGACATAATGACAATATTCTTAAAGCACAGAAAAATAAGACGGTGGCTAGGACTTGGGGCAGACAAGCACACTCTAGGAGAGATAGACGCTGTCATCAACTGTAACCTTCAGAGGCTTTACATAGCTTCACCTACAGTTCGTCAGTTCTGCTGATCACTGTCTAGTTCAGCGTGTTCCTTTCATAAGTTCCAACATCGAATATTAT
Organism: Grammomys surdaster; assembly: GCF_004785775.1. Taxonomy (NCBI): domain Eukaryota; kingdom Metazoa; phylum Chordata; class Mammalia; order Rodentia; family Muridae; genus Grammomys; species Grammomys surdaster. Next base: position 73,023 of record NW_021604912.1, on the reverse strand, counting down.
GTCTCAACATGATAGATCCCTTTATGAATTGTTAACACTCTTGTCAGATGCCGAAGAACCAGAAAAATCTGAGCTAGGAAATTAGAGGATCAGACCAACCTACCCTCCCCCACCCCACCCCACCGCCCTTTGTTCCCAAGTCAGTCATAAATAAATTATAAGAAATATTCTCTAGGGTTGTGACAGGCAGGCTGGACAGCATAGATGACTTATTTCAAACCCCATTGCAGTCCCTTTGCATTGAACCCCTGCAAACATCCAGCTTGCAAAGCACCAGGTGCATTTGAAAAGGATATGTACTGTAGTCTGGATTTCCACGTCCTATAAACTTTTGTGAGATATAGGTAATTGATAATGTTCATGATTTCTGTAGCCTTATTGATATTTCCAGCTTGCTGATATATCACTTACAAAGAAAATGGGGTGGTGAAAAAAAATACTCCAATCCAGGTGTGGGCTTAACTATCTTTCTCTTTAATTTTCTGTTTACTTCCTGCACTTGGAAAGTGTACCATTAGAAAAGAAGACAGAGGAAAAGAGGGAAAGGGAGACAACAGGAGGAGAGGGATAGTAAGATATGGGGAAGGATGGGAGTGGAAAGGTATAAAAAGAGAAGGGGAGAGGGAAGGTGCAGTGGCTTGGATGTGAAATATCCCATAGGTTCTTGTGTTAGAGCATTTGTACCAACCAGCGCTGTGGCTTGGGAAGGATTCTGAGCCTTGCTGGAAGAAGCAGATCACTTGGAACCTGAAGGATTTATAGCCCAGACCCAGTTCCTGTCACTTCTCTGTTCCCTGATGATTAAAACAATATGGCCAGTTACCTCACACTCCTGCTATGATATCGTCTCAAACTGTGAGCCTGAATAAACCCTTCCATGATCAAAATATATTATGTACATGTAAGAAATATCATATAAACCCGTTATTTTTACATTAACAAATACTAATAAAAATGAAAAACGCCATGATTGGTAAACTTTAAAAGATCCAAAAATATTTTTTTTAAAAAAAACTTTCTTCCTTAAGTTGCTTTTGTCAGATATTTTTTCATAGCAAGGAGAAAAGCAGAGAGGAAAGACAAAGAAGGCACCTAGAGAGTCCAACAGGGCCAGTGGCATAGTGACTCTGTGCCACACTAGTGTCTCTGTTGAACATTCTGCTCATGTAGCCAAGCCTTGTTTGCCTTAATCTAGCTGAGAGCCACTCCTGGCTCAGATCTAGTCACGCAAACATGATGCTCTACATTTGAACTTCAATGCTTGCTTGCCTTCCTAGCCCACAGTCTCAGTAGGACATGCCACATTCAGAAGAGCCAGCCCTGAGCCTGACAGTTATAGCCCCAAGGTTCTAGGGTGAAACCAGTCTTCGTGTCAGTGTCCTTTCTTCCCCTGGTCAGGCACCTCTGCCATCCATTCCTATAGTTCTCCCTCTCTTTGAGCTTCCTAGAAAGGCTGAATATAGTCCCCTTCCTTTCTGAGGGCTCTGGGTGTCTCGTGCAAATGGATACATTTCCCAATTCCTTCAATTGCTCCCAGCTACAATCCCCTAGCAGCCCTGCCTTTGGTGGAGAGAGACTGCCTGTAAGAGTCAAACAAAACTTTTCACTGTCTATCATCAGGACAAAGGAACCTGCTGTCTTTCTTCTTATATATTGATAGGTATCATGTCTGTGACCCTTTTCTGAGCAAAAATAAATAAATAAATAAATAAATAAATAAATAAATAAAAATTCATCTCTAGGGAGATGTGTGTGTGTGTGTGTGTGTGTGTGAGAGAGAGAGAGAGAGAGAGAGAGAGAGAGAGAGAGAGAGAGA
>NW_021604912.1:52591-71197 GCF_004785775.1 Grammomys surdaster | reverse complement strand
GAGAGAGAGAGAGAGAGAGAGAGAGAGAGAGAGAGAGAGAGAGAAAGGGATGTGCATATGCCCTCCAACAGCAATATGTGCTCTTAAAAGATGAGTCATCTCTTCCAGTCCTCAGGGTAGATTTCCACTATTGCCTGGACATTGAAAATGTTATCTCGGGGCTGGAGAGGTGGAACAGAGGTTAAGAGCACTTGCTGCTCTTTCAGAGGTCCTAGGTTCAACTCCCAGCAACCACATGGTAGCTCACAACCATATATAATGAGATCTGGTGCCCTCTTCTGGTACACTGGCATACATGTAGGCAGAACACTAGTAATATACAGTTAATAAATAAATAAATAAATAAATAAATAAATAAATCTTTATTTTTTAAAAAAAACTTTATTTGGAAAACAAAACAACAAACAAACAAAAAAAGAAAAAGAAAATGTTGTCTCAGCTTTCAAAGTGCAGTTTTACCTAGAGTGCCAATACCAAATGTCTGTTTCTGTGAAGGGTGATGGGTGCTGCCCTAGAACACACTACATAAGGATTCGTTTGAGCTAATGCTTCTTTAAAATTCCACTTTATCTGCCAAATGAACCCCAAGAACAGGATGTGGGCAAGTGCAGAAGGGGTAAAGGAAGAGTCATGAGGTATAAGATCTACTTCCTTCCCTCTCTTGGATTTGCTGAGTGCTGCCCCCTGCCAGCAACGGCATATGACAGGATCCTGGTAACCAACCAGATAATCCGCACAGTGCTCAGGATTCCTTCAGCTGCAGACAAGAAGAAGGCCTTCTCCACATGTGCCTGGCATCTCACTGTGGTTCTCATCTTCTATGAGAGCCTCCTTTTCATGTGCGTGCATCTGAAGAAGAGTCACTCCCTTGACTCTGACAGAGCCTTGGCAGTAGCTTTCTCCATGATTACCCCCTTCCTCAACTCCTTCATGTATAGTTTGCACAACAAGGAAATTAAGGAGGCCCTGAAGAGCCAGCTGATGAGAAAAAAGATGCTGGGGTGATCAGACAGCAGAGTGAAGGCCAAGGACAGATGTGATATGATGGCTGAGGGATCACTAGCTACGGAAGGAAAATGAAGCATCCCACTCTTCTCTATGGCTGGTATTGAAGCTGGATTAAGGGATGCCCAGCCTCCAGAGTTATCATAGCATTACAACATCTGCTGGAGCCATATGCAGCTAGATCCCAGAGACTTCAAAGTACGATGCTGTCTCAGCATCATAGGATGTTGTGATTTTCTAACCTCAAATATTTATGAAACATACCTCGAAATTTTGCCAAATATGTTTCTTACCTAATATATACAGATGCAAATACTTCATTTAATTATATCTTAAACTGATACTTATTAAATAAAAATTGGAGAAAAAAATTTTTAATGACAGTTTATGTAACAAGGGCTCTCCAACCTCCCCTTCTTTATGAAACCAAGAGATAACGCTGCACATAGGGAGGCACACATACCTACCTCCCTTTACCAGAAGCACAGCCAAGTCCTCAGCATCAAGGACAGGAAGCTGAGGCTGAAAGAGTTCTGTACAAGCAGACTGACCTGGTTGAGGTAATTCTCATCTTCCTTTCGCCTCTTTATACAGCCTACTTACATTCCCCATAATTCCTTTCACAGGTCAACCAAGAGAAAAGAATTTATGCTTTGTTACTTTGTGGAGGGGTGTCTATGTTTCCCTGTGAGCGCTCCTGTGTTATAGCAAATGTATCTGTATGTATGCTTTCCTCTGTTGATCTTTCTTATCCTGATTTAATTCTTTATTAACTTAAGTTACCTAAGAAGGTAAACTTACAATTTTCTTCCCTGACAATATCACCTCCCTTCCTTAACCGTGAGCACAGTGGGACTGGACTAGGGTTTGACTCCATGTGGATAATATCTGGAGTGGAGGAAGTATACCACTCATGTTAACGCATAAATGATAGAAGGAAAAAGGGAATGAGCTACCTGTTGGGTTCTAGCTGAGTTTCCCTGGAGAGAGAATCATGATCTCAAGGAGCAGAGGAGACATCTACTCAACCTCACGGTCCACCCAGAAAGACAGGAATGGTGCCCCATGGGGACCCTTGGATCCCTGGCGCTGACTGGCTCAGGCTTGGTAGCATGCCTTCCCTTCCCCTCCCTCTCCTGTTCCTGTGACAAAAACACCAGATAAAAGCAACTTCAAGGAGGAACTGTCCATCTGGGTCGCAGTTCTGGAAGATGCTGTCCATTGTGGCAGGGAAGGTATGACCACAGGAGCATGAGGCAGTTGGCGACATCTGTCATCAGGAAGTAGAAAGCACACAGGAAGTTGGTCCATGCTAAAACCATCAAAGCTTTCCCTCTGAGTTCACGCACTGTCCATATCCATGTGGCTTCCTCTTCTGCTCTTTTCTTTCAGGAGGCCAAATGCAGAAGAAGAGCAGTACACCCGGGGCTTATCATTGTATTCACATCATCTCACCTGGAGAGACAAAACCCTGATGTGGGAAACTCTGGCCCCCAAGTTTTCACCCACAAAGGGTTCTGCTGAGTGTCAGGGAATCTGCAGTACACCCAAGGGCCAAATCAGAGCTGGGTCCTGAATCTGAGACCATTTTGGTGAGCTTTGTTTATGATATCTGAATCCACGATGCCTAGGAACTGAAGCTGAGTTTCTAGATGTGGAATAAGAAGGGCCAAGACACCTGTTGACCCAGGTGCAGGCTTCTATGACACAGCAAGAGCTGGCTAAAGCCACCACAATTGAACAGAGATGAAGAAGAAAAGCATTCGTCTATAAAACTGACCCAAATCTGGGGCTCAGAAAGGTTGAGTAATTTATTCAAGGCCACACAGCCAAAGAGCATTCCTCAAAAAGCCTAGTAGGGTGTATGCTACCCCACTCCAGTTTATCTGGATTATTTAAGTTATAAATCCCTTGAGTTTGTATGTGAAAAACTGTGCTAACAATCCACCCATCTTCAGACTATCAGATGGTGAATTAACCAGCCAGGCCACTTCCCTTTATTAAAACCCACAAGAGCACTGGAGAGACGGATTGGCTTTAAGAACATGCACTGCTCCTCCAGAGGACCAAAATTTTGTTCCCAGCACTCACATGGGGCAGCTCATGATCTCCTGGAACTCAAGGTGTCTGACACTCCTGAACTCTGAGGGTACCTGAATTCACCTGCACATACCTACACATACAATCAAAATTTAAAATAACTAAAAAGGTAAGTGAAAATAGTAAGTCTTTAAAAATAAAACCCATAGCCAAACAGTGGTGGTACATGCCTTTAATTCTAGCACTTGAGAGGCAGAGGCAGATGGATCTCTGTGAGTTCGAGGCCAGCCTAGGCTATGGAGCAAGTTCTAGTACAGCCAGAGCTATACAGAGAGACTCTTTCTTGAAAAACAAACAACCAAATAAATAAGTAAAACCACAATAAAGTAATAACAAAAAGGCAAATAGCCTAATTTTTGAGTAGAAAGAAGGCTCCAAGTAGGAATATTTTCAAAAGTGGTATACAAATGGCCAATAGGTACCTCAAAGGTCTCAGTGTTGTCAACACTGTTGCTAAGAGTTAAACTGCTCAGTGTTGTTACTACCTGAGGCAAAATCATGAGGAGGTGTGGCTTCCCATCCACTAAACTGCAACCCTCAAAAAAAAATAAAACAAAATAAAGACTGTTGGTAACCTGTAACCCTACCATTCAGGAAGCTGAGACAGGAGGTCATTACAAGTTCATCACTATCATCATCATAAGCCTTGTCTACACAATAAGTTCCAGGCCATTCAAGGCTATGTGGTAAGATCTTGTTTCAAAAGTAATCATAAGGCTGGGTGTGGTGGTAAACACCTATAATCCCAGAATTCAAGAGACAGGGACAGGAAGATCTCAGTGAGTTTGAAGTCAGCCTGCTCTCCATAGTGAGTTCCAGGGCAATCAAGGCTACATAGAGAAATCCTGTCTGAAAACAAACAAACAAACAAAAATCTAATAATTTCTCTTAAATCAGCTAAGAGTGAGTATTGGTGAAGATGTAGCAAGCCCTACACCCTGGTGGAAAATCACAATGGAACCGCTGTTCCATTTAAAAGCTAAGAAACATTTAAAAGCTCAAATGATGAGTCAGTGAGGGTTCTAGCACTTCCATGCCTAAGGATGTACCAAAGGAAGTGACAACAGACATCCACACAAAACTTGAGGCATGCATCTTCTAAGGCAGCATGGCATCCGATATGGGGAGACAATGTCCATTCCCTGGTTTTTGGTTTCCCATCGACCAGTGATTGATAGTACACAGTGTGTCATGTCCATGCAATGTAACAGTAGCCAGCAATGTAAAGGAACAATGTACAGTCACACCACATGCTACATGAACCCTATAGTGTAGGAAAGGGGGAAGCCAGTCGCTGAGAACCACAGTCACACTTGTAAGAAATTATAAGGACAGGCAAATCTATAGCGGCAGATAAGGGAAGATGCTGGGCACCATGAGGGAGCATAAAATAAGGAAAAGAAGGGAGGTTGAAGCTGAGATGTACAGAGCTTCTCTGGGAGATAATGGAAATTGTCTTACACTGGCTGTGATGGTAGTTGCACAAATCTATAGAATAGAAGACATTGGAGTGAGTACTTTATTTGAAAGTATATTTGATTATGGGGGGGTGGTATCAGGTGCACTCACACCACAGGCCAGTGTGGAGGTCAGAGAACAACAGGGGAGTTCTCAGGGTTCAGCTCTCTCCTTATACCTTGGGGTACACAGAGATTGAACTCAGGTGGTCAGGCCTGCACATCTACCTGCTGAGCCATCCCACGGGACTTGAAATGAGCAGTTAAAATGTGTACATAAATTTCATCTCAATGATCCCGTTAGTTTGTTTTAAGCCATCCTGAAATGTTTTTTGGTAAGCTTTTCCTGAAGAAAAAATCCACTATCATAACTCTACGTTCATGTTTTTAGTTTTATTCTATTCTAACTAAAAACCTTTCATGAATAATTAAAATAATACATTATTCTAAAAACCAATCTTATGATAAAAGATATAGATTTGACTCTCAACTCTGCCGGTAGCCAGATAGTCTGGCACTGGACAAATCATGTCTCATTCCTTCCTTGGGATGTCAGTATACTTGACAGCAAACAAGAATCCATACCTGCCCCACAGGGTTCCCTGCTCTACCTCACAGTGTGGTCCAGATACACCCTCCCCACAGCATCCACAGGAAAGGTGAATTTGGTCCAAGCTCCCTCACACAGAGGGGCAACCACTACTCATTCTCCCAAAAGCATCCTCAAAGTTCCTGTCATCCCTGAATATCATAAAAATTAAAAATATTTCCAAAATGAGGGACTGAGGACATAACTAGGTTGGTAAAGAACAAACAGCAAACCATTTTCAGCCTTGTAATGCAGGAAAGAATTTGTTGGCTCAAAAACTGCAAATTGTGAAGGAAATTGATCTACCCTAAGATCCAGCTACACCCAGAGGATGGCCTTGTCAGGAATCAATGGGAGAGGCCCTTGATCCTGTGAAGGCTCGATGGCCCAGGGTAGGGGAATGCCAGGGTGGGAGGTGAGAGTACGTGAGTGGGTGGTGGAATACCCTCATAGATGCATGGGGAGGGAGGATGGGATGGGGGTTCTGGGGAAACAAACAGGAAAGGAGAAAACATTTGAAATGTAAATTTTAAAAATCTAATAAAAAAAAGAAAAAGAATAAAAATTTTAAGAGAGAGAGAGAGAGAGAGAGAGAGAGAGAGACCCAGCTATACCACTCTTGGGCATACACCCAAAGGATGTTTCATCCTACCACAGAGACACTTGCTCAATCATGTTCACTGCTGCCCTAGTCATAATAGCCAGAAACTGAAAACAACCTAGATGTCCCTCAACAGAGGGATGAATAAAGAAACTATGATACATTTACACAATGGAATATTACTCAGCTGTTTTTTTACAAATGAAATCATGAATTCTGCAGGCAAATGGATAGAACTAGAAAAAAATCAGCCTAAGTGAGGTAACCTAGACCCAGAAAGATGAAATGGTATGTATTCACTTATATCTGGATATTAGACATTAAATAAATTAAATAAATGATAACCAAGATACAATCCATACATATACACAGAGAGGTTAGGCATAGAGGAAGGGATTAGGGGGAACACATGAATATCCCTGGGAGGGGGAAATAGAATAGATTTTTATTCGTGGACTGGAGACATGGGGGCAGAGGGAAGAATGGGAGGATCAGGTAGGAAGAAAGAAGGGAGATGGGATGGAAGGAGGGAATGAGGGAGAGACAGCTAGGATTGAAGAGCATATGAGGGGTGACATGGAAACCAAATGCAGTGGAAACTTCCTGTAATATATGAAGGTGATCCTAATGACTCTCCAGATAATGAGGGAGACAGAAGCCCTACTGGCCATCTCTTGTCTGCAAACAAAGCTTCCAGTGCCAGGTCTAGGTTTTATTCAATTGTTGGCCAAAAGGGTCCCATAGAAATAATCAGGCAACCCAGGCTGTTGTCAAGACAATAGGCTGCTCTCCCCAAACTGACAGCAGGGCCCCATTGCTGAAGACATAACTCATGGAGAGATCAAACTGTAGCCTACACAGAACCTTCATCCCTGCTCTAGTGTCTATGACATGGAAAGGTACGCTGCAGCCTACCAAAAGAGAAAACTAAACACCAACTCAACTACAAAAACCTTTGATCTACAATCTGCCCTCCCTGCAAAATATGTTAAAGCAACGGTGGTACAGAACTTTCAAGAGTAGTCAACCAATATCTGATTTAAGGCCCATTTCATGAGACAGAACCCATACCTTGTAGCGGGAGAATTTTACAAAATGTGCATGGCTCAGCTAGTTCCCGAGCCACTGCCATGTTGGTGCTCTATGTCCCCACTCCAACACAACACCGGCTAGCCAGGAGCCCTGGCCTGGGATCCTCGAAAAGCTGACCTGGCTGCTGCCTTCACTGGCCAGCTCTGTAGGCTCCAAGCATGGTTCTTGGCTCAGAGCAGACAATGTCTGCCAACCTCACGGTACCCAGTAGAAAGAAGACTCTTAATGCTTAAAGATTATGCAATGGAGTTATATATCAACAAATGCTCAATACACAAGATGCCCATACAATTAGAATTGTTACCCAATATCTACCCGAACCTGCTAGAGACCCACATGTTTTCCTCCAGGTTGTTAGCCTCTCCTTCCTTCTCCTTCTCCTTCTCCTTCCTTCTCCTTCTCCTTCTCCTTCTCCTTCTCCTTCTCCTTCTCCTTCTCCTCCTCCTCCTCCTCCTCCTCCTCCTCCTCCTCCTTCTCCTTCCTTTCTTCTCTCTTCCCCTTCCTCTTTTCTTCTTCCAGCTCCACCTTGTCTTCTACTGCCCAATTACAGAGCTTCACTGCAGATACAATGTGGCAGGAAAATTCCTGCAACAGTACTTAACACTGGGTCACCAAGAACCAGACGCTAGATAGCCCAGAGTTCTAGGGTAAAAGCAAAACTACTGTTCTGGGGGGAAAAAAATTAACAACAAAATGAGTCCTAATGATGTTCTGTTATGCTCATAGATCAGCGCCTTATCCAGCCATCATCAGAGACGTTTCCTTCTGCAGCCAATGAGAACAAACACAGAGACACACTTGTCTTATTGAGGGTTTCCATTGCTGTGAACAGACACCATGAGCAAGGCAATTCTTATAAAGGACAACGTTTAATTGGGGCTGGCTTGTTCAGAGGTTCAGTCCATTATCATCATAGCAGGAGCATGGCAGCCGATGACCAGGCCAACGTGAGACTACCCCATGGGAGACAGCCAACCCCTGACACTATTAATAATATTCTACCATGCTTGCAGACAGTAGTAACCTACCATAACTGTCTTCTGAGAGGTTTCATCCAGCAGCTGATGGAAACAGAAGCAGAGACCCACAACCCAATAATAGGTGGAGTTCAAGGACCCATGTAGAAGAGTGGGGTGGGGGGTGTGAGGGGAAGGGTTGAGGGAGACAGAGAGGTCAAGGACACCACAAGAAGATCTACAGAGTAAACTAACCTGGGCCTATGAGAGCTCACAGAGACTAAACTACCAACTAAAGAACACGCATGGGCTGGACATAGGCCCCCTATACATATGTACCAGATATGCAGTTTGATCTTCATGTGAGTCTCCTAACAATTGTAGAAGGGGCTGTCTCCGACTCAGATGTCTGCCTTTGGAACCTCTTCTCCTACCTGGACTGCCTTGTCTGGCTTCAGTGGAAGAGGATGTGCTTAGTCTTGCTTGGACTTTATGTGCCAAGGCAGGTTGGTACCCATGAGGGGCTTCCCCTTCTCTGAGAAAAAGGTGAAGGGGTACTGGAGGGGGCCTGTGAAGGTGGGATTAGGAGGAAAGGATGGGGGTCTGTGATTGGATGTAACGTGAATTAATTAATTAATTAACTTAAAAAGGTGTGATGCTGTTTCTGCCATTTCAGCTCAGGCAGCAAACAAGAAGTTTAGCATCCCAGCATCTAGGCATCTTGTTGGTTCGTAAACATAGGTAAAGTGACCGAGTAAGCATGACACTGTGCATCTAAATACAAAGATTTAAGTCCACTTCTTACCAAGTGTTGGAATGAAAATTATAGTGAATTTTGAATTTGAAAGAGTAGAAATAAAATAAATAAATAAAAAGATAAAAATAAAACCTTTACCAAGGCTTCGCCTGTCCCCTTTCTCTCTGGCAGGAGAAGTTGATTAAAGCCAATTGTAGGATATTTGGGGTATTTAGTTGTTAACCAAAAGGTTTCATAGGGTCAGATCCCATCAGTATAGAAGGGAGACTTGGCTTAATGCAAGCATTTGATTTGCGTTCAATAGATGTAAGATAAAGTCTTGCAACCCTTGGATAGCAGAAGTTAAACTTAGAAGTTTGCTTAGGGCTTTAAAGTCTCTAGGACGAATTATATCTTAAACTTCGGTTAAGGGAACAAATTATAGGGCATAGTGTGAGGGTTAAGATGATATGAATAATTATAGGGTGAGTGTTCAGTTCTTTTTTATATTTTCTTGGTAGTTAACTATTTTTGATGCTGTTAGTTGATGGGAAACTAGTAAGTGCTTTAGTTAGGGTTTCCTTTGCTGTGAAGAAACACCGTGACCAAGGCAACTCTTACAAAGGACAACATTTAATTGGGGCTGGCTTAGAGTTCAGAGTGCCAGTCCATTATCATGGCAGAAAGCATGGCAGTATCCAGACAGACATGGTGCTGGAGAAGGAGCTGAGGGTTCTACATCCTGATGGGACTGAAACCAGGAGAGACTGTCTATGTCACACTGGACAAAGCTTGAGCAAGTATATTGCCTCAAAGCCCTGCCCCTCGAATGACATACTCCCTCTAACGAGGCCACACCTCCTCCAATAAGGCCATACCTCCTAAGAGTGCCACTTCTCATGGGCCAAGCATATTAAAAAGGGCTTAAACCTCTATCATTTACTCTATTGACATAACTTTTTTGTTTGTTTGTTTTTTGGATTTTTTGGGGGTTTTTTTGTTTTTGTTTTTTGTTTTTTTGTTTTTTGTTTTTTCGAGACAGGATTTCTCTGTGTAGCCCTGGCTGTCCTGGAACTCACTCTGTAGACCAGGCTGGCCTCCAACTCAGAAATCCGCCTGCCTCTGCCTCCCAAGTGCTGGGATTAAAGGCGTGCGCCACCACCGCCCAGCCTTGACATAACTTTTTATCAGACATATTTCTATAGGTATGATAGAATAATTGCTAAAACATTGGAACTAAACTATGTTGTGTACAGGATACCAAGGTTAATGGAAGAAAATATTTTCAGAGTAAATGTATAGGTTGGCCATATCAGAAGTGTGGGTATTGTTAGGTCTCAAATTGGGACAAACGGCTACCTGAGGTGTCTATTGAACATATCAAAGCAGACCTGATCACTGTCAGTCCCTACCTATTCCAGGTCCCTCTGGCTGGTGTACCCTGCCCCTATCCTAAACTTTCCAGCCCAGGGCCTAGGCTGCCCTCCCCCTAGCTGTCCTTCCCTATATAATCCAGCCATTTTGGCTATGCCTGTCCACTTTTAGCCTTTATTAGACTTTACCCTTTTGGCCTTTTGGTCATCTGGTCTCCCGGTCTCCAGGCTCTTCCCTCCTCCCTCTCTTCACCTGGCCCGGATCAGGGTCGTATGTACCCTGGACTCTCCCAGTTGTCTCTGCCTCTGGCTATGTACTCCCTTTTATCTACAATGAAACTTCACCTCCCTGATACCTAGAGATAGTCATGCCCTCCTTTTTATTTTTTATTTTTTCATTCAGGTACAATGCACAACTTCATAGAGAGGGTCTGTTAAAACAAGGTTTTATTTATATCTATTTCTGGCTGAAGAGAGGAATGAGCATAGCAGAGACATTGTTAAAAGAAAGAGTGCCACTGACAACACAAAACACTGCACCAAAAGTTAACCCAACTACCAAACTTTACACACATGTTTCAGTAATAACTCTGGGGACCAGAGAGATGGCTCAATGGATAAGAGCACTGGCTGTTCTTCCATAAAGCCCAGGTTCAATTCCCAGCACCTACAGGACAACTCACACCTGTCTGTAACTCCAGTTCCAGGACTTCTGACAACCTCACACATGCATACATGCAGGCCAAACACCAACACACATAAAACAAATGTTAATTATATAATAGCAATAATTAATAATGATAATAATAATCTTTACATTTCAAAGATCTCAGTTCTTCCATCAAAAGACACAGGCTGACTGAATGGATCAAGAAACAAAATGTATCTATCTTCTGTCTACAAGAAATATATCTTAGCTTTAAAGTTAAGCACTGACTGGGAATAAAAGGATGAACAGAAGTACTCCAATCAAATGGGACCAGGACTCAAGCAGGCATCTGTATTCCAATATCTGACAAAAATAGACTTCAAATTAAAATTAATCAGAAGAAACAAAGAGGGACACTTCATTTTAATCAAGAGAACAGTTATTCAAGAAGATATTACTATCTAAACTCAGGGGCACACAATTTCATTTTTAAGGAAAAAAACTACTACCAGATTTAAAAACACAGATTAACTTCAATCCTTTAATAGTAGGTGATTTTAATACCCCACTTTCTCCGGTAGACAAGTCATCTAGACAAAAAGTAAACAAAAAACATCAGAATTAATTGACACCATACAACAACTAACTGGACTTCACAGATACCTACAGAATACTCCACCCAAATACCAAATAATACACAGTCTACCCAGGAGCACACTGAAGCCTTTCCAAGATAGATCACATCCCTGGACACAAAACTGATCTTTAAAAATTCAGAAAGATTGACATAACTCCTTACCTGACCACAAGGCAATAAAACATGTTGACACACAATAAAATTGACAAGTGAGTCAATCTCTAATAAACACGAGAACTCATGGAGAATGAACAGTTCATTGGGGAATGATGGATGAGTAAAAGAAGAAAAAGAGGGGGGCTGGAGAGATGGCTCAGCAGTTAAGGGCAGTCAATGCAAATGTCAATCTCATGGCGCCTGTGGTTCAACCTTCTAAGGGTACTCTGTGAAACTGTCGGGCTGTGGCTACACAAATAGGATATTTTAAGGGACTGTCAGTTTGTAAGATGGGATTTTAATGGTTATCATTTTAAATTTCTCTCTATCTCCATCTGAAGAAGTCAGTGAACTGGATACTTGGGGATGCTACATAAAGTCATAGGACACAACCATCAGGTTTCACCTTTGCCCAGGTCACCCTGAGTCATTTGCTTATAGGACAACGGATCAAGAACAATGTTTCCAAGAGAAGAGAAGATGGCGGTGGATGTCCGAGTGTCTCTAGCACAAGGTTAGGTAATCGGGTTAGCAATTCTAATTATGTGGACATCTTGTGTATTGAGTATTTGCTGATATATAAATCCGTTGGATAATCGAAAAGAAAAAAAGAAAAGAAAAATGTTTCCAGCCCTTAAAGCTGCTCTAGTGTCTGAAAACCAGAGAATCCCTGGCTGGACAGCCTCAGTCTGGGATAAACTGTGTGCCCCTTCGAACTGTGGCTCTGTTTTCAGTCTGATTCGTAACTAAACCAGGAAATGAATGCGGTGAAGGAATGCTGACACTTGCTCCTCTAGACAGTAGGTGCTGACTCAGACTGCAGGGGCAGAGGAGCTGTTTCTGCAGGTGAAGGGCTACAAGTTTGCCTCTTCAAGCATAAACAGATCATTATTTTTGTATTTATTGTTTTTCTTTTATGAGACAGTGTTTTGTGATGTATCCCCTGCTTTTTGTCATGGTAACCTTCTTACTTCTGCTTCCTAAGTCCTGGACTTGTAAGAGTGGGCCACCTTGAGTGGTTCAAAGATATGTAATTGTTTAAGTAAGTCTTTTTAGTATGCTACAATATCTCTTTGTGTTTAACTACTGTAATCACACTTTACTAAGAACAAGACATTTCTCTCATAAAGCTACATTATAATGACAGGAAACTGGGCATGGGAGACCACTCTGTTAGCAAATGCGTGCCTTGCAAGCAGAAAAGTTTATGTCTCATTGGGCTTTGGTGGTGCTGCCAATTATCCCTTTGGCTCAGAAGGTAGAGACAGGTGGAACCTTGAGCTTCACCGGCCATACAGGATTAGCTAAATTAGTGAGGTCCATGCCAGTGAGAGATCCTCTCTTAAAGAACAAGGAGGACAGCTCCTGAGGAATGACATTTAAGACTGACCTTTGGCCTCCACTCACAGGAGCCCAGAAAAGGGAGTGATGCCCTGCCTCAAGCCTCCAAAACTGTGACAATTCTAGGTTAATCTGTAGAGGGCAGCATCGCCTCGCTCTTGACTCAAGCCTTCCTTGGGCGTGGCTCCACTTTGTGCCCCAGGCTCTGCAGACAGCTGGAGCAGCTTTCAACAAACTGCACTTTCCTGGGGATGGCAGCTGTTCTCCCAGCTGCTTCCACTTCTATGGTTAATCTTCTCCATCTCTGCCACCTCAGATCAGACATGCCTTTCTGTCTCACACCTTTCTTTCTGTAGGGATCACCTCCTTACAGAGCTCAGGGTCTGCCTGAGAATCTTGCTCTGTACTCTGTGAATCCTGGTTTTCATTGCATTAAAAGTTACAAGTGATCTCTTCATGTAATTATAAGCTTGTGAAGGGAGAACAAATGCGTTTATATTCCTCTGACCCACCGTCGTCTCTGCTAGACAGCCTGCTCCCCTCAGACAGCAGGTAGCTTGGTGCAGACAGGGCATCAGTGTTTTTGCTGATGATGCAGGGGTGGGCAGGACAAGTGATAGGAATGTGGAACCAGGGGCTGCTCCATAACTAGGAGTTTCTCCACATACCCAGTCGTTCCTCAATCCTCAGCAGCACAGATATTCCCAAGCACCCTTCTGTTAAGACCCACTTCCCAACATTGGTTTCCATCTATCTTAGCAATCATGGGCGTTAACACGTGTCTCCTGGCTCTCTCTGTCCCGGAGGTGTTAACAGCCCATTCTGTCCCTGGAGCCTTTCAGACACGAAAGACTCAGAGAAGAGTCAAATGGAGAAGCCCTGGCAGCTGTCAGGTGTCTCAGCTACTTGGAAGGCCGAGGTGAAGGAGCCCTTGAGCCCAGGGGTGTAAGGCCTGCCTGTGCAGCATAGATGGATCCATCTTACAAACAAACAAATGAGTAACTAAGCACAGAATCACAGGAAGTTAAGAGTGAAGACCTAAACCTGATCTGTTGCAACCCATTTAGGAAACCTCAGGCCTTGGGGGTAACCAGGTTACTGAGGGTCACAGTAGGAACACAGTACCACTCTGAAGATGGGCAGGATGGGGATCTTCTGTGTCACTGATGCTGGTGTGTGATGCTCTAAGGGTGCCTGTGGCTCTTCAACCTCTGAGCATCACTGTGGTTCCTCAGCCATGCATTCCTGCATCCCATCATGGTTTTCAGCATCCTCACATTTCTTGTTCTATTAGCTGCTGCACAGGGTGTGGCAGCAGCTCAGGCATCCTGCCCAGAGCTTCTGAGCTTCTTCAAGGAAGACTGAGGATGAGAATGAAGGTCTCTGGGAACCACTTCCTGTGCTCTCCTGTGTTTTACTACATAGCCACAAACATTGTCTTTCTGAGGAGCAGGAAGGCAGTGCCCTACCCTGTCCCTCTGACCTTGTCTCTAAGAGAAGGGGCTGGCCACAACATCACCTCATGGCATCCAAGCTACAGTCAGTAAAACCATGGACCAGCAACCCACACCTCCAGAGTATGAGATGCAGGCCTCCAGCTTCAACCTAGGTTTGTTAGGTTACAGTGTTCTAGTTTATGGGCTATTTACTCGTATTGCTATTCTGTCACGAGACCTGTGTGGTCAGAGCTGGCCCCACTGAGGGAGCTTCTATCAAAGCGTGTACACACACAGATGAAGGGCCTTTCATTTCCTCTGAGCTCACAGGCAGACTTTCTGCTTGTTGAACTTTACAGAGGACTCAAGACTCATGTGGGCAAGAGGTCACACCACGAGGAAGGCACAAAACCTCCAGGGGTCCCACAGCCCCAAGAGCACTGTGTCTATAGTCTCTGTCCCATGCACATCACCATCTTTAACTCTAAATTCTTCTGATGATACTGTCCTCTGCTTAGGTCATGTTGCCCAGGACTCAAAGAGGTAGATACACTAAAGGAGGTCTGTGAATGCCCCTTATGGAAAGAGAAGGAGGCACACTTTATTGAAGAACAGTGTCACCTTTAGACTCAACTCCCCTGCACAGAAGGTCCGAGTGTTCATGTTCTCATGTGTGTCAGGAAGGCATCTAGCAAACACACACACACACACAGAGAGACAGAGAGAGAGACAGAGTCAGAGAGACAGAGAGAGACAGAGAGACAGAGAGAGATGGAGAGAGAGGCAGACAGAGAGAGACAGAGAGAGACAGAGTCAGAGAGACAGAGAGAGACAGAGAGAAAGACGGAGAGAGATGGAGAGAGAGGGAGAGGGAGAGGGAGAGGGAGAGGGAGAGGGAGAGGGAGAGAGAGAGAGAGAGAGAGGCACATGGTATTTTCTGGATCCCACGTGATTTCTCAGCTGAGCCCCAAGTATAACATGAATCCAGTATTACTCCTTCAACCCTCTCGGAACTGTGATGAGACACGCAGGTATAAGAAACAGCCACTGAAGGCTCTTTCATGAAGACTGTGGAGCATGACATGAAGAGGATGTCAAGGGTTCAAAACCCTCCTTGGAAGAAGGTTTGTCTTTGGTGATGAACCACAGGCTTACCTCTGTTGGCTGCCTCTTTCCAGAGGCTCAGCTCAGTGAACCGTGTTCTGAGAAAGGTTTTCCAGGTGTGATCATGATGCTGGCAGCCAGGGGAAGCCTGGTGCATTTCCAGCAAATCAATTGGGGCTGCTGAGGGTTACTAACGGAGTTGTGGATCTTAAGAGGAGATGCTGACGTGACAGACTAAGGATCAGCCCCAGGATCTGAACTTAGAAAATGCACTTCAGAGGCTTCTAGAAATCATTTGGTCCATTATGATTTTGTATAATTCAATGTTCCCATTTTCAGTAGTGTTTCTTTATTAAATATTAATTATATTATGAATGTTAAGCTGGTAGTTTGATCATTATGATCATTGGGGGAGATGCGAGGGTGAGGGAGAGCTCTTTTTCAATAACACTGTTGGGCTGGAGAGATGGCTCAGAGTTTAAGTGTGCTGGCTGCTCTTCCAGAGGTCCTGAGTTCAATTCTCAGCAACCACATGGTGCCTTATAACCATCTATAATGAGCTACGGCACCCTCTTCTGTCGTTCAGGCATATATGCAGGCAGAACCCTGAACACAGTAAGTCTTTAAAAAATAAAATAAAATAAAGTACTTGCTGGCCTCTAAAGACTAGATCCTCAGTTGGCCTTGACAGTACAAAAAAAAAAAAATAATAATTTTGGCTATGTGGTCTTAAATTCAGCAGGAAAGTACAACCAAGATAAAAAAAAAAAGGGTCAGTGTGTTTCTCTAACAGTTCAAAGATGGGAATATATCAAGACCTTGGCTCACTTCAGCACTAAGATGTCTGCCCACAGCTGAGAAACAAGGCTGTCTTCTTAAATACTGAGGACAAACCTAAAGGCTGCACTTAACTATGGGACACTATCTCCTTCTGATCCCACGTGGGAGGGGCACTTCTCACAGAGATAACGTGCCTTTCTGTACCCTAAGCATCCGTGTTCTCAGATAAAGGGAAGTGGCCAGATATTGGGTCATCAAATTCACAGGTTTGGACAATTATTTAGGATATACAGGTGATTTTCTTAGAACTATACTAGACAGTCCTATAAAATGACACAATGAGAGGGGGAGGGAGGGGGAAGGGGTGCTGCACACCTTTAATCCAAGCATTTTGGAGGCAGATCTCTGAGTTCAAGGCCAGCCTGCTCTACAGAGAGATTTCCAGGACAGCCAGGGCTACGCAGAGAAACCCCATCTTGAAAAACCAAAGACTAAATAGGATTCCATTTCTCCTTCAAACTGTCAGTTAGCTGCTGTCTTAAGCCAATTCCTCTAACAAAGCTTCCAGGTGACTGTCCTTATGCAGGAGAATGATGCACCAAGCAGTTCATTACACATTACCTTATCCTTCTACAGGACTCTGGTCCATGGTCCAGGGCTCCTAGGCTGGACCTTCCCCATCATCACTATGAATCCACGACTCTCTCAAGCTACATGCTTACACTTACATGCTAATGACTGACCCTTCCCAGGTCCTTTACCCATAACAGTCCCAAGATGGCTCTGCTTTTCTCAGCATCTTACCATCCCCTCCCTGTATGTTGCCCCTCTTATATCTGTCCCCAGTGTCTGGGACAAAGGGTTAGTGACCTAAAAGTCTCAGGTGGACTGAGACACTCTGTGCCGGAAAACTGACTACACTGATAACACCTGTGGGCTGTCAGGGAACAGGATGCTTCCCTCTGTTGGTACCTACCACTGTGAGGCTGCAGGGGAACTGACCAAAGATGAAATCTCTGTCCCTTTTCTGCCATATAAAACCCAAGGTCCAAGAACCATGTACAGTCTCCACTACCTCAGATAGACCATGGCCTTTCAGTTGTTCTGATTAAATAATTCTGGTTCTGCCAGGCGGTGGTGGCACACGCCTTTAATCCCAGCACTTGGGAGGCAGAGGCAGGCAGATTTCTGAGTTCAAGAGTTCGAGGCTAGCCTGGTCTACAGAGTGAGTTCCAGGACAGCCAGGGCTATACAGAGAAACCCTGTCTCGAAAAACCAAAAAGAAAAAAGAATAATAATTCTGGTTCTAGGGTAGGAGAGCCTGTTACCTGGGCCCCATCCCAGTCCCATTAAAGCAGAGGTACTGAGGCAGGGGACTTCAGCTTTATCCCTCAGTTGACTGTATTGTGCACACAGAGTGAGACCCTCGATGTTAACCTCTAAAAGGACACATGGATTTGAATCCCGAGCTGCATCTGGAGGCTGCACTTGGTGACTGTGTTTTGCTGATTTTCTGTAATTATCCAGAGTGTGTGGTTCTGATGGTGTAAATCACAGCAGGTCTGTGTCACTCTTTGACTGGAACACCAGTTTCATAAGTGGCTGAAGACTGTCCTAGTGTTCTAGTTTTCCCCTTTGTGACAGTGACACCAATCTGCTGGCTCATGAGACTCATGAAAAGTGGAGTGTGTGTGTGTGTGTGTGTGTGTGTGTATTCAAGTGTACACGTGGAGACCAGAGATCAAGATTAGATATTTATTTCACTTACTCTCAACCTCAGTTCTTATGAGACAGAGTCTTTCACTCAAAAAACTTAACCATTTGTCTAGGCTGGCTGCCAAGCATGCTCCCAGCATCACCTGGTCTTATATCTAGGGCTGGGGCTACAGATACATGCCACTCTGCCTGGCTTCTACACGGCTGCTCGGGATCTGAACTCATGCCCTCACTTTACCCACAAAGCCATCGCCCCAGTCATAGATCCGTGTTTCCTTAGTGATGCTCTGGACTCTAACAAAGGGGCACTGCCTTCTTTAACAAGCAGAAAGCCTTGTGCCAAACAAAAGTGGGCTAGCCTCATGTGCAAAGAACTTGCTCTCTCAACCCCCACCCCAGTCTATCTTTTCTGTTACATTAGAATGAACTTTGACCCCAAGCTCACACTTGGGTCTAAAGGAGACCAAAGCACTGCCACAAAGTGCAGAGTTGGGCAAGAGATGTCCCTGTTCATGCCACTTAAACCACAACACACAGTGCCAAACGCAGGCGTCTACCCTGTGGGTACACACCAGGAGACTGAGCCAGGCAAGGGCTATAGCAAGGGCCCTGTACTTGGCCAAAGCATCGAGGGTAGCAAGAACGGCTCACAGTTGTCTAGCGCTTTCCAAGAGAAACCGGTGGAGCTTTGTGTGTTCTAAAACCTGACTGTGCCAGGCAGTGGTGGCACACGCCTTTAGTCCCAGCACTTGGGAGGCAGAGGCATGCGGATTTCTGAGTTCGAGGCCAGCCTGGTCTACAGTACAGAGTGAGTTTCAGGACAGCCAGGGCGAGAGAGAGAGAGAGAGAGAGAGAGAGAGAGAGAGAGAGAGAGAGAG
>NW_021604912.1:28981-52581 GCF_004785775.1 Grammomys surdaster | reverse complement strand
GAGAGAGAGAGAGAGAGAGAGAGAGAGAGAGAGAGAGAGAGAGAGAGAGAGAGAGAGAAACAACCCTGGCTGTGTGCTTCTTCACCTATGAGGCATTATCTCAAACTGTAACCCAGGCTGGCTTAGAACTATCAATCTTATGATTCTCCTGCCTTAGCTTCCTAAGTACTGGGTTATAGGCCTGGGCCACCACGCCCTTCCCAGGTTTGTCTTGACTTACTCTATTCTCATCAAAGCCACTGAGACATTCACATTGACGTTCAGAGAGCTACACTGCTTTTTCTGGGGACACACAGATTGTCGGGGGCCCTCTGTCTTCAATGTGCAACTACTACAAGGTCATCTCAATGTGCTATGGTAGAGAGGGTACCAGAAACCCTGGCAAGGGGGACCACATTGGTGAGGGAACAATGTGCAAGGCCAATGCCCATGGACTGGAACAACAGAGTCGGAGACTTGCATTGAGGTAGAAGGTATCTCTGCTCCAGGATACTTTGAAAAAGATGGATATGAGTGTTTGCCTACAGGTATGTGTACCATGTGTGTTCCTGGTACACACAAAGGCCAAAAGAAGGTGCTGGGTCCTCTGAAATTGAACTTGCAGGCAGTTGGAAGTCACCAGGTGGGATCTGGGAAGCAAACACTGATCCTTTGCAAGTGCTCATAACATCAGAGCCATTGCCCCAGGATGACCAACTTCTGAGAAGCAACTGCTTTACACACTTACACACGGAATGATCACTCCAGTCTGAGCCAGGTGACCAATGGCCCCTTTGGTGTTTGAAGTGCAGGAGTTTGCAGGCAGCTGAATCACGCTGAAGGAGCAGTCACTCACCAGGCCTGCTGCACCCGGGATATCCATTCCAGTACATGGTAATGGAAGCATCAGGCCCAGGACCATGGCATTGCCTCCTCGGGCTGTGCCTCGTGAGGGGTGCCGAGGCTAGACCACCCAGTTCACACACCTGCATCTAACTAGCACATACATACTCCTGTGTTTACCGTTCAGAGTGGTGGAAGGACAGTGGCCCATAGGGCATTGGTGTAACCCACGAAGACCAACAGCCCTTTGTGGTACCGTAACCCAACAGCCACTGGCTGGGTGAATCATCGTCAGCCTCACATCAATGACAGGGCTGAAACTTGCCCTTGGGGCCCAGGGTGCACAAGCCTGGTCTACTGAATGCAACACTTTTAACACAGGGGTTCAGGGGGGCGAGCACAGGCAGCACGCACAAACAGGCAGAGTCTGGATCAAGAACTCACGTAGCCAAGGCAGGATCAGAATCCAAAGGAGGTCAAGAACTTCCTCACTTTTATTTAAGTTAGAAACTAATAAAAGCAACACCCATGCTCAGGCAAGCACCATGGCTAGGTCCTCTGTGCTATGCAGACTGATTAGTCCCGATGGCATAGTCCACAGGCCAAGAGCCCGCAATTCTCCAGCAAGACTGATCCTGAGGTGGAATGGAAAGTCAGCTGGACCTCAGGTGAGGGCCAGTGTGTGACTAAGTCACCCACACCAGCAGTACAAGGCTCAAGTGTGAGGACCTTGATGGCTGACCAAACTGGTCTGTACTGTAACTCCACTTCTGTCAAGAGCACAATCCACTTTGGATGCTCCATCCCGATGCAGCAATGGGAAGCCACCGACTATGGTACACTCCCCATCCTGTGCTGGAAACCAAGAGCACTAGACAAACGAGGGATGAGCCTGGAGTCCACACTGGGATCAGAACAAGGTACCTCTGCAAACCTAATACAGGAGACACTGGGGAGGAATCCTTGAGAAACACATTTGAGAAGTTTCTTCGGATCCTTCTGAGCTCAAGGAAAAAGCAGGCAAGATTCAGGCTGCCAGCTGGTGCCATGGAGGATAGCAGGTGTGATAGGAGCCTTGATCCTAGACCCACAGTGACAGAGAGCCAACCTCTGCGCAAACTGCAGTGACCAGGGGATCCCTCTGCCATTCAACTCATGTCTGCCCGCTTAGGGAACAGGCAAGACACAGGGCTAGGGCAGGTGGGTGTCGAGAAAGAGAGCCCAGTACTATTGTCAGGTATATCCTGCTGTTCTTCTGTCCCTCTAGGGAAGGCAGGCATCAGGCCCCTACCAGCTCTCAGGGACCTAGAGTCCTGCTGGGGGACCCTTAGCAGTTTCTAACTGGTCAAAGGCATCTGCCCTATATCCTGGAAACTTCCCGGAAGTCACCTCTTAGGGGGATGAGCTAGTGCTTGGCAGAGGGCACACAGGCGATTGCCCCTTGACCTTAGGGGTCTGGTACCATCTGCTGGTGGAGCCTGTGGGTACCACTTGAGGCTGGGTCACCCTGGGGGTTCTGTCCCTTATAAAATGTCTTCAGTTGGAATATGCTCACTGATGTCCAGGACACTGTGGAGCAATATTCTCACCTCCCACAGGCATCCCTACAGTCAAAGGCTGTGCTGTTGGTGCCAAGCGACCCCGGCTCTTCCCTGTTAGCTACTGCCAGACCTGGGTGGCAAGTGACTTCAAGGCTTTGCATGAATGTCACATCCCCCGGCCTAGGGTTGCTGGTGACAGCTCATGCCTCTGGACACTTCTCTCCACACAAGCCGCTGGCAGCTTTGGAAACCCGAGCACAGGCGACACTGCAGACCTTCATTTCTCTGCCTAGAGTTAAGAACAGCTTGAACAATGGCTTCCGCCCGGAGCTGGTGCTGTCAGCTTCTGACCCAGGCAGGAAGAACCACACAGTCTGTGGGATAAAGCAGAAAGAGAAGATGAAAGCCCACACTGCCCTTCCAGCCTGGCCAGATTCAATAGCTCCCAGGACTAGGACTCAGGCTGTTACACACCTACTCATGTAGCCCTCCACAACTCAGGACCTAGAGCTACCATTTGTCACCCAGCGTACTGTGCTCCCTCTGTCTGTGGCTCTGAGGAGCCTCTTATACAGGAAACCCAGGAACAAATGCAGCTAAGGTCCCTACGCTTCATCCGCCCTTGAGAAACTTCAGACTTACACAATCACATGATGGTTGCACTGGGAAGTCCTGAAGACAAAGGGGGACTTCGAACATTGAGTGAGGAGGCAGGACCTTTATTCTTATTTAGGTGTAGGGTATGGGAAGAACGGATGAGAAGACAGGAGTTGGCTGGAAGGGGAGATCAGAAGGAACATAACGGCCCTGAGAGGAAATGTGATGCTTTAAGAATGTAAACAAACATGGACCAGTGAGACAGGAGAGGCACAGGAAACGGGCAGAGTCTGTGGGCTAGGAGGAAGACAGGCGTGATGAAGGGCAGGTCACAGGCTGTGGACAACAGGAGGCATGCTCTTTTGTGACCTGAACAAAATGTCACCACAGCCTCTAGATGCCAGGCCGTGGGACAGGGTATTGGGGTGTAGGGGTGAATGAGGAGAGGCTGGCTTCTGGCCATGAGCTCATATCCTCTGCTTCATCCTCAGTCACCTCGAGCATCAGTGGTTGCTTTGGAAAATGATGGTGGATGTCTACCTGCCCAGAGAAGGATTCAGGAACCAGCTTCTCCCCCCTGCATCTCCCCTTGCTGAAGTCTTCATGGAGAATGTTCCAGATGCAAGAAGGAAACACTGCTGGTAAACACTGCTACAGCTGAACCCCCGTGGCCTCCCAGCAAAACCCTAGCCCAGTCCTAGGCTGCCGTAAGGAGGTGTGGCTTAGCATTTGAGTCTAGGAAGTGATGGGGGCAAAGCTAACATCTCCTGAGCTGATTAAGGTTGCAGGGCTGGCAGGGAAGAGCCGGGAGGGCAAGGCTAGATGTACCTCCACTACAAGGGCTCTAAGGCAGAGAGAAATGCCTGTGACGGAAAAATAAACGCTGCCCTCATCTGACCGGCTAGAGGGGCTCTGTACTGAGCTGTGTCCTCAAGCAGGCACCGCAGGAAGCAAAACCTATGTAACCTGCCCGCTGGTGTGCAGTTGTGAAACCCCCAATACAAGGATTTCTTTAGTTCTTTGTTTACAAAACATTAGAGCAAAAATATATGCTAGTACTGGGGCTCTGGGGAAGTTTTCCATCACTGAGACAAGTCCCCAGCACTGCTACAGTTCCTAGAGGCAGGCTAGTACTGATCCACAGGGATTCTGTCATCCCCGGGTCCTGAATGTCCTAGATACTGGCAGGGCAGGGAGGCTGTGACCTCTCCAGCAGGGTCCTGAGGCCTCTTTTTTTTTGTTTTGTTTGTTTTGTTTTTTTTTCGAGACAGGGTTTCTCAGTGTAGCCCTGGCTGTCCTGGAACTCACTCTGTAGACCAGGCTAGCCTCGAACTCTCGAACTCAGAAATCCGCCTGCCTCTGCCTCCCAAGTGCTGGGATTAAAGGCGTGCGCCACCACCGCCAGGCAGGTCCTGAGGCCTCTAACAGTCCTAAAATACTCGAAGATTCTGAACTTCCCGTGGCATAGACTACTGGCCCACTTGATCCTGCCTCAATGTTACTACAAAGAAAGTTGTACAAAAAAAATAATTAATAATAAAATAAATTAAATTCAATAAATTAATAAAATAAAAAATTAATAATAAAAAATGTTACAAATAAGCAGGGCAAGAAGTGTGTGTGTGTGTGTGTTCCACCAGCTTTGCAAGACAGGCCTAGCTGACAGGAGAGTGCACAGAAGGACAATGTGCATTCCAGGGCCCACCTCAGCACTCTGTATGCTTACATGTGCAATGGCTGGTGGGAGCTATGCTCCCTAGTTCCTGTGATGGCTCCAGGTGAGGGATTGTCCTCTGGCTCACCCCAAGGTCTTAGTCTATGCCTCTAATTCTGTCAGTTTCTTCTCTGCAGCCTGGCTGAACAGCAGACTCAAGCTCATTGTTTAGTCTGCGCTCCGGTGCATGGCCGGCCTTGGCAAAACCCCATCCTGCCCGTGATGTGATACAGTCTCTACCCAGGCTGTCCTTTTTGTTCTCAGGTCTCACTCAGGCACAAGTGACCACTGCATCAAGGACACCGCCAAGACACTCTCCTGCCAGCCAGGCCTATCCACAATAGCTGGAGGAAGCCCTTCGTCCTGCTCTGGGTGTTTTCTTTGTACTTGTATTAAGATAGAATGGACATAGTAGATCTAAAGAAACCAGGCACAGGTGAAGCTCCCAGGGGATGCAGTTGGTGGTGCTTCTTGCCAGGACCTTCCTAATGGTTACCTGGCAGAAGAGGTAGGTTACCCGAGCCAGTAGGGCCAGTTGTTGGAAGAGGACAGAAACCAGGCTGGGCAACCCCAGCTGATAGGTTAATGTCACTGCTGGTGACTCCCTACTGTCCCATCGCAGACAGGCACATGGAGGGAGCAAGCATGCTGTGTTTTGGCTGCTCCTTGCTTTGATTCTATTAAGGTGCATGGCCCTCTCCTATACTCAGCCATGGAGGCTGAGGGGTGGAGAGGGTTCCCAGGAAGTGCCAGGCATGTGTTACATGTCAGCTCCTCCTCTTGCTGCTCTGCTGTGGGTCAGCCTCTGACCTGTGGGGAGAAGCTGATGAGAGGGGGCTGCAGAGAGGAGGAACACTTCTGGATCAGCCTTGAGGACAGAGGGGCCTTTCCAGACGGCGGAGAAAGTGCTCTGGATGGCCAGATTGCTGTGGCCCCCAAGAACTCAGGAGGCCTAAGGCCATGGAGATACTCATCGCCATCTTGAGGACATGTACTGGGGATTCAGTGTGGCTTCCTACCTGAATCTGAGGTTGACTGGGTCTGTGCCCCTTCCTCCTCTAAAGCAGGCTAGTGACTAAAACTTGTCCAGGACTCAGGACATTAGCTGTCCTAGTCACATGGGAGTGACAATTGTAGGGACAGGCCAAGGACATTAAAAGGCCTCACAGTACCTGAGAACTGTATCTAAGCTTCCATTCCCTTTTCCCAGATGAGAACACTGGGAGTTAAGCCTGCCCAGGATCAAACCAACATGGTGTCAGTGTCAAGAGGTCCTGAGCCTAACCTAAAGCAGAGCAGCTCCTGATGACACGTGCAGGACCAGGTTCAGCCTTTCTCCCCCTCTCACAGGGCAGCGACAGGGTAGAGCCTCTGCTGGAGAGGGTAAGGTGCCTGCCACTTCCTGAGGAAGAAGTAGGTTCAGATTCCAGAGGCGAATATGGGAGACGAGGAGCCTCCCAGCCCCACAGGTGACTTCACCCCACAGGTGACACTGCATTCAGGTCAATAGTGACAGGAACAGACAGTTAGTAGAATGCCATTAGCCCTTTGAATCTTGCTCCCCTTGGGACCTAGACATTGCTACCTTTACTATGGGAGGAAAAAAAAAAAGAGTCTGACAGTCTTAAGAGAGTAGAGTCCGTTCTGACTGCTCAGGAGCCAGCTGCTCATGCTTAGAGCTGAAGCGAGCTGTAGAGGCTCAGCAGGACTGACTCGGCCTGAACTCAGCCCAGTCCATGAGCAGGCCCAGCTCAGGAGCATTTCCCTGCTTTGTCTGGCCCACAGGTTCACTGAGGCTGAGGAAGCTTCCCAGCCCAGACCCTTATACCATAGGAGCACAAAGCAGGAGGCCATCGGGAAGAATCAAGGTTCCTCTTACAAGGCCTCCTCACTTTTGGCAGGCCTGCACCCCCACTCTCACTCAGCCCACGAGAGTCCATGCTCCATGCTTCATCCCCAGAAAGACTTTGAACTGGGGCAAGAGACAAGGACCAGTACTGAGCTGACTTTTTAGGACCTAACCATAAAACCTCAGGCTCCAAAAAAAAAAAAAAAAAACCTCAGGCTCCTACAAGTCAACCACGTGAGTCCCTCCCAAGAACACACTAACAAGCTGGCCTAGCATCCTTCTCCTATCTGTAAAGGGCAGCACCAACACAAACCTCACTCTGTTGTCCCTTCCTGTCCCCAAGCTCTCTGCTACGATAGCCCCGACTCTTAAGAGTCTCATCCACGACTCTGCTCCTCAAAAGCCACCTGATGAGTCAGTCACTTGCTTCTCCTTCAGCCAGACTCCTGTGTTCTTATGACTTTATTCACTCACAGTACTGAGCACAACAGCGGACTCACAGACACCTGTTCTGTGGTAAGCCCCCTCCGGGGATCAGAACAGCCACCTTACTTTGTCAGGATGGGTGCTGCTTTACATCGGCCTTCATGCCTACACCTTACACAGAAGACAGATACTACCTCTCCCACTGGCAAGCCAATAAATGTGTCAGAAGAGGTGGGATATGAACAGGCCATAATGTCCCTAATTTCCACTACCCTGATGCTCATCAGACCTTCCCTGGGAGATGTGACAATCATTACCAAGAGCAGAGATAAGCCAGAGGGGTTTCCAGCCCTCCTGAGGGCTCACCTGGCTGGGCTCCGAAGGTGCCTTTCATGCAGGCAGATGCTTCCAGGTGCTAACAAAGGCCGTGGGAATGAGAGAGTAGGGCACAGTGGTGATGCAGTTCCATGTGTCTGAAGTAGGGTCATAGCAGTCCAGGGTCTTACACCTCTGAGTCCCAAAGTAGCCTCCCACCACATACAGCTTATTGCCTGAAGCCACAGCATGACAGGACATGCGTTTGGCTGTCATGTCCCCAATCCGCGTCCACTGGTTGGTCTCACAGTCGAATCGATAGGCTGAAGCTGCTGTGTACTCTGTATCACCTCCCATGATGAAGATCTGGCTGCCCAGGACAGCGGCAGCTGTGTATCGCCAAGGCTGGGGACACTCTGCCTTGATTGTCCACCGGTTCTCCGAGGGGTCAAAACACTGGACTTTGGACACCATGTCTCGGTGGATGCTGGTCCCTCCGAATACAAAGAGTTTCAGCTTGGCACTCACCACTGCAGCATTGCTGACACCGTCTCTCATTGGGGCCACCATAGTCCACTTATTATCCCCGGGGTCATATTTCTCTACTTGTTTCAGGGAGACAGAAGGAGAGGCAGGGAAAATACCTGCTAGGGATGTATGGCCCCCCACCACGTACAGACAGTTCTCCAGCTCAGCTGAGCCATGGCCAAAGCGGGCAATCAGCATGGGGGCTGCCTTAGACCATTCCTCATGGACAGTGTCATACACCCAGACATCCTTAGAGACCCCATTCTCAGAGCCCCTGCCTCCAGTCACATAGACCTTGCAACCAATTGCCGAAGCACTGAACTCCTTCCGGGGGCTCGGCAGATCCGCCTTGGGGATAATCTCCTTGGCTTTGTGATCCACTTGGTAGATCTTGTCACACATGAAGGTCTGGCCTCCCAAGATGAGCAGCGTGTGACCTGCCTTGCGAGGCCGGGCAAAGGGACTGGTGACCACACCATCATTCAGCAAGATCTTGGTCTTGCAGCGGAAGGCCTCATCTATGATGAGCTTGGTGCACTCATCCGCCATGAGGAGGGCCTCTCCAGATATGGCCTTCTTCAGGCAGTCTGAGGGCAGCAGGGCCAGTCGCACATTGCGCAGGAGCAGCGGCAGGTGGGCCTTCCTCTGCTCTAGGTCGTGCTTCACCCACTGCAGGATGGCCTCAAAGACCACACGCTCATCCTCAGTCTCTAGCTCGTCTCTGGAGATGAGGTCCAACAGCGTGTCCCTAGAGAGACTGTTGAAGTCCTCGCTCTGCCGCACCGTCTCAAAGTGCACCAAGGACATTCGGCATGAGAATTCGTAGAGCCGTCGGCACTGGTGGGCATCAGACAGCACCATCATGCCAAGGCAGTTGGAGGGGGAAAGATTCTTCTCCAGGAACTCGGCAGCTGCATCCCGGACATCATGGAACTGCAGCATGTCACCGGCCTCCAGCAGCGACTCTGCATTCTCCTCATTGATGACGATTCGAGAAGAGTAGGCAAAGTCCAGCAGCAGCTCCAGCACCTCGGGGTGCAGGTTGTCCTGGAAGTTGACAGTATCATCCCGGCTTTCCCGCAGGCCATGGCTGAACATGGCCTCGAAGTATCGGCTGGAGGCAGCCAGCACTGCACGATGGCAAGGAAAGGCTCGGTCACCGGCCCAGAGTGTGACATCAGTGAACATGCAGTGCTTGCGCAGAGTGTTGAGGTGGGCCAGCACACAGTCAGGGTGCGAGGCCTTGTGGAAGACTGAGATGTTCATGGAGCCTGTGCTGCTCCGTGACTTGCGGGTCTCGTGAACGCTGACTGACATCGTGTACCAACCTGTGGGGGAAATGACACTGATCAGAACAAAAATCTCCTGCCTACAGGCCCTCTGGACAGCAAGCCACCTTTTCACACTCAACCCCGGTGCCCCACCCTCTTCCTTTCCTTTGTTCAGCTCCAGGCAACCAAGCCTTGCTTCCTGCATCTCCAAGGATGTTGCAGGCAAGAAGGCCTTGGGCTTCACTCTGTCCTGCAGAGACTAGCTTTGTTCTGCTAGACACACATCTCTAGCTGCACCGATTTTCCCTCAACAATAAAGCACCAATAAAAGCAGCTGTATTTTACAATGTTTCATAGTTACATGAGATGAATTCGGCATTTACAACAACAGCCAGCGAGCCTTCCGGTTTCCTCTTCAGCTGTCTCACTGCTGCTGCCAATACAGTCCAGAATGAGGAAAGACAGGGAATCTGATCACTATATTCTACCTTTGGGTTTTGTTGGTGGATTTGTCGGCCTGTTTGTTTTTAGTGGTTTGAGACAAGATCTCTCTCTATAGACCTGGTAGAGCCATGTAGCCTCAGACAAATGAACTTGCCAGCCTCTGCCTCCCCAGTACTAGCATTAAAGGTGTGCCCTATCACACTCTAAGTCAGAGTTTTTAATGACTGTACTACTTTTATATTAAAATCGTGTTGCAGTTTCTAGGTCAAGTGTGCTGGATGTGGGTCACTCCTAGAACTGCAGGGAAGAACTTTGAGGCTGAGGTACCTGGGGTACACCCAGGCAGGGCTGCTCAGCGTGGACACCTTCCTGGTGCCACAAGAGTTCTGTGGAGGCTGAGCCCAATGTGTGACACACACAGTTTGTGAGACCCCTCATTAAACAAATCAATCTAACTGGGTATAGAACACAAGCCCGTGTGCACTAGTGCCACAGCATCCAGACACCAGGCCTCACACAGATCCTCCCACCGCCAGCACTTTATACACACTTATAACACTTTTATTCACAGCTGTTATATACTTCCTGTATAAACACTATTTTGGACTTTTTTCTTTTAATATTTTGTGTTTTCCTGAGACCAGACGGGTCTTGAACTCAGAGGTCAGCTTGCCTCTGCATCCTGAACTGTGGGATTATGGGTATGTGCCACTACACACTAAGCAAATTTTTACAAAAAGATTTTGTTTGCTTGAAACAGAGTCACTCAGCATCTTCTTCGGTGGCCCCTGAGGGCTGAACCATAGGCACAAGCCACAATGGCTCTTCTGGAAAGCCTGAAGTCCTGGAAGTAACAGGAAGATGTGCCCTAGTCTCAGCTCCATGGCTCTGAGCTCACACCTCTTGCCCTGCCTGCCTCACACTTCACACAAGCCTGACATGGCTGTCGTTTCCAATGGATGGAGGAGCAGGGCTTGGGAATGCACGGATTTCCTCTTCAGGTCAGCAAACGAGCCAGCCTCAATTTTCCCAGGAAGGGTAGGAAGGTAAGCTAACACTCACCCAGGAGCTCACAGGGCAGGGCACACCCTCTTCCAGGACCTGTAACCCAAACAGGTGAACAGCCTAGCTTCCATCTGCTACTGGGCCAAGATCAGCTGTGCTGTGCACCCTCTCTGGGGCATGCCCCTGACATCATACCCCATATAGATCAGTGAGGTCACAAGTGAGGCCTCCACACTGCTCCCCAACTTGCCTGCACCCAAACATAGGAAGCAAAGGAAGGTAAGAAATGCCTTGGAAGCCGGGCAGCGGTGGTGCACGGCTTTAATCCCAGCACTTGGGAGGCAGAGGCAGGCAGATTTCTGAGTTCGAGGTCAGCCTGGTCTACAGAGTGAGTTCCAGGACAGCTAGAGCTACACAGAGAAACCTTGTCTCAAAAAACAAAAACAAAACAAAAAAGAAAAGAAAAAAGAAATGCTTTGGAATTCACAGGGATTCATTGTGTAGCACAGGCTAGCCTTAAACATGCAATCATCAGCCTGTAGCTGCTGAGATAACAGGCATGTGAAACCACACCCAGCTCTATCCAAAACCTATTCACTTAGCATTTGACAACCCCAGTGGCAAGCATACAGAGGAAGGATGCCCACACTAGCCTCCATAATAGATAAGTTCCAGGCTGACTGTAGTGGGAACTGGGCAGTTTCACACATAGATGGATGCCATCAAGACTGCTGTGTTCTACAGTAGGGAAATCCTGGAATAGTTCAGGACATGGACCTTCCTGGGCCTTTCCCAGGGCAGCAGCTCTTCCTTCTCAGGGACAGAACACAGTAGGAGAGAAAGAGTCAAAGCCTATGAAATCCAACCAAGGATAAAGCAACACTACGAAGGACCAGCAGGGAATCCTGGTCAGAAAGGGACCAAATTGTAAGTGCCAAGTGACAGAGACATGTTTGCTTACAAATTTTGGAAGTAAAAATTTAAAGAAAGACCAGGCACACCTTTAATTCCAGCACTTAGGACACGGAAGCAGGTGGATCTCTGTGAGTTCAAGGCCATCCTAGTCGACAAAGTGAGTCCAGGAAAGCCAGGGCTCTAATACACAGAGAAACTCTGGCTCAAGAAAAAAAGAAAAAAGAGGAAGAAGAAGAAGAAGAAGAAGAGGAGGAGGAGGAGGAGGAGGAGGAGGAGGAGGAGGAAGAGGAGGAGGAAAAAGAGGAGGAGGAGGAGGAGGAGGAGGAGGAGGAGGAGGAGGAAGAAGAAGAAGAGGAGGGTGTCGAGAGATGGCTCAGTAGTTAAGAGCACTGGCTGCTCTTCCAGAGGTCCTGAATTCAATTCCCAGCAACAACATGGTGGATCATAACCATCTATACCAGGATAGGATGCCCTCTTCTGGCATGGAAGTGTACGTGCAGATAGAGCAATCAATATGCATAAAATAAGTAAATGAATCTTTGAAAAAAAATGAAAACATAACAGGCTTCCTTACTAATTCTTCACACCTGTCCTTGTACATTGCTTATCTTTGCCCCTCCCACCATCCCTCCCGCTGGTCCGCTCTCTCCTCACCAAATAAATTCCCTTCAGGTTCTGGCATACACACATAGGTAAAAGTAAATCTGTGGAAGGAAAATGTCTTTCCCTCCACTCCCTACCTCAGTGTCTGCTCTTCCTGGACATTTCACATACACATTTTAATCCTGAGACCTACATAAGACATGTATGGTCAGGATATGTGAAGATACACTGCGGCAGCCAACACCCCTCAGATGGCACTGTCTTGGCAGAAACACAGGCTTGTGGTAAGCATCAATTTATTGACGCCACTTTGGGGTCACTCCCAGAGACTCAAAGAACTTTCACCATGCCACCAGTCACTGGGTCAGAGGGAAAACCTGTGGCAGTGCTGATTAAGAGTCTGCCCTGGAAGGACACAACATTTCATTCCTAGCTCAGTGGCCAAAACCAGTCCCACGGCTCCACTGGCCCAGAGAAAGCCAGGAGTAATCCTGCCATATGCCCCAGTATTCCTGTAACTCAGATGAGAAACTGCAGCTCAGACGTGACTGCTGGTAGACAGCCATGTGTGCTAACTCATCTAACCCTGGGCCTTGGCCTCAAGTGCAATCCTATCTGCACAGGTTAGGAAACCAGGCAGAGAAGTTAGCACATTTACCCAAAGGCCCACAAGGACTGGGGCAGAACCAGGTCTCTGGCTTAGATCCCTACAACCTCTATGTGAGCCCAACACAACAAGGCCAGGAAGACACAGCATTGGACTCCAGATTTGACACACTTCCCTGGACAAGGTTAGAGAGGAAGGCCTTAGCCTGGCATGTCACTGGATTCAGGAATCCAGACTGTTCTCCACACACAAAGCAACAACCCTCTTGTCCAGGCTCTATCCAGTTAAGACAAGTATCATTGAAGAAATTGTGCCCTGTGCCCCGAGACATCCATAGCAGTAATGAATTCACTTCTGTCCTGAGCTGGGTGGCAGGTAGGGAGCTGCCTCAGGTCACTGCTTTTTGTTTCCAAAAATGCTGCCTTAGGGACAGGATGGGCCAGCTGCCCAGAGTTGTCCACTAACCCAAGAGGATGTGTGGAATTGGCCAGCTTCTCACCAATGCCTTGCATGAAAGCTGTGGGACCCACATGCCCAGCCACATACTCATTCAAGATGCTTAGTGCCCACCTCTGCCTGCGTCCTGCCTAGACCAACATGTGCACCCAGAAGCTCTACCATATAGGACAAAGCAACAGTAATGAGTGATATTGAAGCTGATAGTATCTAGAACAATATCCCTGAATGCTGGCATTTCCATGTAGGTGAGCGCAGAGGTAGGCAGGATGCTGCTGCCCCTACATAGGGGCAATAAATAAATAAATAAACAAATAAATAAATAAATAAATCCATTCTTAGACACACAAAATACAAAGACAGCCTTTTCTTTCCTCATATAAATCAGATACTAATGGACCCAGGGTATTAAAATGTAATGGGGGTGTGGGGGCACCCCCATTGTGCTGTTCCAGAGGACCTGTATTCAGTTCAGTACCCACAGGGGAGCTCAGAACCACCAGAACTACAATTCCAGTGGCTCCGGTGCCTTCCTCTGGCTTCCTCACGCACCAGGCATGCAAACATGGTACAGAGACATGCCTACAAACCACCCAAACAAATACTTTTTGAAAATAATAACAGGCTGTGGCTATAGCTCAGTTTATAGAAGGCTTGCACACAAATGGCCCTGGGTTTGATG
Source organism: Grammomys surdaster (assembly GCF_004785775.1). Lineage (NCBI taxonomy): Eukaryota > Metazoa > Chordata > Mammalia > Rodentia > Muridae > Grammomys > Grammomys surdaster. Next base: position 38,806 of record NW_021604912.1, on the reverse strand, counting down.
TCAGCACTTCATAAATTGAAATGTGATCCCATGTACCTGCATTCTCAGAAGAGAATTTAGAGGCAGCAGGATCAGAAGTTCAAGGTCACCTTTGGCTACAACTGAACTATCAACTTTGTGTCAGAAAGATGGCCCAGTGGGTAAAGATGCTGGCTGCCAAGCCTGATGATCTAAATTTGATCCGCAGAACCCACATGGTGGGAAGAAGAGAACCAATTCTCGTTACTAACGTTCTCATCTCCACATAGACGTACACACACACAAGTACATGTGCACACACAGAGAGAGTACATAAAAGGTAAACATTAAATGACATAGGACAATTCTGGAGGAAAGTGAAGGAGTTTAGAAAGAGGCAGCAAGAACAACCACTGTTAACCACAGATAAACAGTACTTTCGTTTTGTTTTGTTTTTTTGTTTTTTCTAGACAGGGTTTCTCTGTGTAGCCCTGGCTGTCCTGGAACTCACTCTGTAGACCAGGCTGGCCTCAAACTCACAAATGTGCCTGCCTCTGCCTCCCAAGAGCTGGGATTAAAGGTGTGTCACCACTCCCTGGCCAGATCAACATTTCTAAATGGTTATAGTGGGGCTGGGCACGCAGTACAGATAAACTACCTAGCCCCATGGAAAAGGCTAAAACTCAGATTACAGCCATTACACACATTCTGTCATGCCGTCTTTAACCTCCACCTCACATGAGACACTTTCCTAATCTGTGTTTGAAGGGTTTGTATTTTCATTTTTACACCAAACCCAAGTTTCATTGCTTTGGTTAAATTGCTGCTTTCTCCTGAAATAAACTCTTGGGAGAAGATGCGTCATTGTCTTGCAAGTTCTGTTTGTCAGGTTCATGCTTCTGCCATGGTTCTGCTTCTGCTGTCCCTACAGCAAAGAGACTTCCAGCTATGAGAGCTAGCACAGACTCAAGGCCATCAGGGCAGACAGCAGGTCGGACTTAGCTTGCATAAGCCACCATCTGCTGCCCCTCCACTGTCTTAGGCCCAGATCTCCATATCCAGCTGTAGCTCCAGATGGGAGCAGGGGCCAGTGGAGAGCTCCATTACTCCAGCCAGAGAGAAGCAACCTGAGCTCTCAGGTTCTCCCATCTGACAAAATCATTTCCTTCCTCTTATTTAGCCAGAGAGCTATACAGGGAACAGTGCACCACCCTACACAGAACACCAGACACTATGTGGGGTTGTAGGGTTCACAAGTATATAGATACTCAGAAAGAGGCTGCCTTTCTTGCAATCTGGCCCCATAGATGGAATCATTAAGAACACACTGGCCTGGATATTAAATTCTGTGAGCCTCCTGGAGCAAGGAATACACAGAAGAACAGAAAAAAATAAATGAGATTAAAATCACTGGTCATGTCCCAGGAGAGAACAGCCTTCTATCTCCAGAAGCCCTGGCTTCCTTGAGGATCATGTTGCCAATCCCAAAGACCATACCATCTCCAAGACTTGACTTGCATGCTTACTCTATCTTAATTAAAAATTGAAATGTGTTCATATCTTTGGGGATGGAAACATATGTGTCATGATTTGAATGTAGAAACCAGAGAGCAACTAACAGACACTGGTCTCTCCTTAAAGCATGTGGGTCCAATGGATGAACTGGGTGTGGTCTTCAGTCTTGATGGCAGGCACTGTTGCCCACTGAGCCCCCAACTCTTCTAGGAGCACAAGAGGGAAGGCACCGAGCATCACCTCTTTGGAGAACAATCAAGTGCCCTTTGCCCCACACAACACTTCTAGTCATGGTAATCTTCCTTCAGTTCACCCGGAGAGGAGCATCCATGGCAGATGGATGAAGAGTCTCCAAAGAGCCAGGAGAGCCTCAGCATTCACGAGTGGTCTGATAACTGCCTTTGGATGGGTCTCTGTAGTAAAGTAGTACTACACACCTTCATACACATCTACATACACACACACACACACACCACACACACAACCACACTACACACACACACATGCATCACACACACACCACAGACACACACTACAGACACACACACACACACACGGGGGGGGGGGGAGGAAAAGGAAGAAGGGGAGGGGAAGAGAGACAGAGACAGGAAAGAGAGAAAGACCTGCATAGGTAAAGTTACTTTCAATTTGAAACTTCTTCCAGAACACTGGCTGAATTCTACTTGCTGTAGCCTTCAATCTGCTAAGATATGTGGTGCTGATTACAGAACATGAAGAAAAGTCAGTCTCACCCAGATACAGCCTTTTCAGATAACCACTCTTCCCTGACCAGTGGCGGTTTCTTTATGGGCCACTCAACTGTGGAATCTGACCCGTATCAATGAACTTTTGTACTCTGCCACAGTCCCAACCTGCACCTTGAATGGATCCTTTACCCAGCAGGGTTTTGTAACCTGGAGCATGAGTCACGTGGAAAACACTGGCTCTCTGCATTGTGCACTCAGAGAAAGCGAGCAAGGTGGGCGATGCCCCCGCATTACTGTGAAAACTCTTTTGATCTGGGGGCCTTTAAAGGAGCTTCACTCTGACAGTGGTTTGCAAAACTCCACATTAACCAGGCCTTCTCTGGAACCTACGGAAACTCCAGAAAGGAAGTCTTAGGGGAGTATAACTGGCATGCACATACCCAAGATGTGGCTGGAGTCAGTTCCTCCCCACCCCCAGCCTGCAGCACCTTGCAGTCACTGGGCTGCAGGAATCCCTTGGGTGCTCTCCAAAGCTTAGCAGGTCTATTGTTCCTCTGTCACTGTCAGAAGTCTCTCTCACCACAGCATCAGCTCCCTCTCCTCCCAAAGGACAAGGCCATCACAGTTGACATTTCCTGGTCTCTTCAAATTACATATGTATGCATACTTACAGCAAATACTCGGATGCCCATAAACAACCCCTCACTTATAGGCATTTCACACATTCAACCTCTCCTGCTCAAAGGCCTTCAATGAATTTGGATGTTCAAGTCTTGTCCAACCTGTTCCCTCCTCTCCAAATCTACACCCTACACCAGCTTCTTCCCCTCCACCCTTCCAGCTCAAGTTCTCCCCACAATCCCTCTGCCTCACATTCCCAGCTTCTTGGTTGTTCAGCACACCTTATACATACATACTAGAGCCTGGGAAAACAACTCAACAAGCACTTCCAGACACTTACTGTGAGTGCAGCCACAGCACAAGAGGCAGGCATCTGTCTGTCTCTTACAAGAACACACCCTTTGTTCTGCTGGAGCACGGGGACCTTCTCCTGATGGCCACCATGGTCTACTGCAGACCACTGCAGACTGTGCTTAACTCTGTCTGCAGCTCCAAGGGCAGAATTCCGTGTCTCCTTTGTATGCGCTAGATGCTCACTAAGTTCCATTGGTATGTTTCAAGCCTAAATTATTAAAACTACATTATTGTTATGTGTATGAGTCTTTTCCCTGAATGTGGTTATGGACCACCTGCTTGCCTGGTGCCTTAGAGGTCACACGTGGGCATCAGCTTCCCTGGAACTGGGGTTTACAGGTAGTTATGAGCAGCCAGGTGAGTGTTGGGCATCCAATCCAGGTCATCTTCGGGGGCAGCAAATGCTCTTAACCACCGAGCGATCTCTGCAGGCCCCATGTTTAATCACTTAAGCCAGGTGGCTCACACACCCAATCCCAATACTTGAGAGGCAGAGAATCAATCACTTATTTCCAGGATAGCCTGGGCTTTATAGTAAGTTTGAGGACAGCCTGAGCTAAGAGTGAGTGCTCATTATAAAAAAAAAAAAAAGAAAAGTCATTTTCAGTTCTAACTAGGGGAGAATCACCTCCAGAACTGCTCTGGATGGGGGTCTATAAACCACAAATACCGCCGGAAATGCCAACCTCCAGCAGCCTGACAGAACAGCTATGTGAAGAGTGTCCCTGGCTCCAAATCCCAGGCAGCCCAAGATGCCTGGTTCTCATCTGGAAAACGGTAGTTAAATACATGTACTATCTTTGAGCTTCTATCCTGTAATTGAACAGGAGCATGTCAAGAGCCAGGCAGTGGGACACACTACTGGTCTAGTCCGCTGCCATCACTGATGTCAGCCTCATCCACTCACCAGCAGCACTAGCCCTGGGCAGGCAGATTTCCCACTGATGGTCTTATTCCTTGGAAAGATTACCCTACATGACAAGGGAGTTTCAGGTGCAATGGCTGATTGCCCTGGGATGAGGAGACGGCTCAACAGGTAGAGTGCTCAATGCAAGCTAAGGGCTGAGCTGCACCCCAAGTCCCACATTAAGAAGCCATGTGTGGGAGGGCACACTCTCAGCCCTAGTGAGGCAGACACAGGTAGAACTTAGAGCTCAAGGGCCGCTCAGCCTAGCTTATTTGGTAAGCCCAGGCCACAGTGAGACTGTATTCCAGAAACACCAAGGTAAACAGTGCCTGTTTGAGACCCAAGGTCAGCCTCTCACCTCACAGGCACCCACACGTGTCCTCATGTCCCCACATTTGTCCTTAGGGAAGAAACTGGTTGGACTTGACCTCAAAGAGCCTAGCAAAGACAAGTTTTCTAGGCTAAAAAGATAGAGGGCTACATCAGTAAAGTGCTGGATAAGCTGAACGCCTTGAGTTTGATCCTGAATCTTATAAATTAGGCATGGTGAGAGACCAGCATGGCATCAGTGGTCTCCTCCTGTAATCCCACAACCCACAAAGGCTAGGGCAGGAAGATTGCTAGTTCGAAGCCAGCCTGGGCCACCACACCCAGTAAAACTTGTCTGTCCCTTACTTTTGGAATTTTCCATTTGGTATTTTCAAACCAGTTGACCTCAGATAAGTGATGCTACAGAGAGTGAAGCTGAAGACAGGGGAGGCTACCCTGTAAGCCCTAAGGGACCTCTAGACTGAAATCACGTCTATTAAAAGCAGATCAGGTATTTGTCCAAAGGTTAAGGGACAACCTGCTAGGTGTAACAGTCCTTATTCATCTCTGTCTGTCGCACTTAGCAGAGTAGGTAGCATCAAGTGGGGTCTCAGTAATTTTAATAAAGCTCCAACTCCTGTCCCCTAGGCTCCCTCCATAGCTGCATGACCAGCCAATTGACTTCATGTGCATTTATCTAGAGGAATTCAGCAAAGGCCTCTTTAATACTTCAAAGAAAACTACCGGGCTGGCCTGCAGCTCAGTTGGTAGTGTTCGTTTAACATGCACAAAACTTGGGGTTTTGCATAAGCAGGAAATGGGGTCACACACCTGTAATCTCTTCCTTTAGTGGGTGAAGGCAGGGTGATCAGATGTTTAAGGTTATCCTTGACTGCAAACAAAGCACAATAGCATGAGAGCAGCCTGGGCTTCGTAAGACCCAGTCTAGAAAAAAAGGAAAATAAACTGTAGACACAAGAAGTCCTGAGCAAGCCCCCTGTACGTCCGTGAACAAATGGGCTTTACCACATCAAGTGACTGCTATGCAGTGACTCCTGCCTCGGTCTCACTGCCAGACAAACCCTGACATTTTGCTTGTAATTATATCTTCCAAAATAAAGTCCTAGTTGGGCTGATAAAAATAGCAACTACAACTTCCTGCAACACAGATAGATATACCCCAGTGGGTGCTCCCGCCTGAGGAAGCCTGGAGACCCAGCCTACTACTTGTGGCCAAGCCTGTCCACAAAACCTGGGATGACAGCAGGCTGGGGCCCACTCAAAAGCTGCTTGGGAGAGTGCCACACTTCCTTGCCCCTTTCCCAAACACCCTGACTGGGGAGGGGTCTGTAATTGCAGAAACATTCTTCAGCCCCCTCCTCTTGGGGACTGTAACAAAGACACTTCAGGAGGCCTCCCACTAGAGCACTGTGAGGACCCCACTCCCCCCTCTGTTGGCACCTGCCCATCCTCTCTAAAGTCTGTTCCTATAGGTCAGGTTGGTGGTCCTAATGGGTACCCACTCTGGGGCAGAGTTATAAGGTCCTAGGGCAGCAGTCACAGCCAAACTGGATGCTTTGGGTGCTGCTTCTGAAGGAAGGGAACACAGACACCGGGAAGGACTGGAAAGCCTCGCTGAATGTCCCAGCACTGGCTGAGTCGCAGCAAAGATGCACCCCATCAGGCACCCAGGCTGTTCGTATGGCCTTGCAATCCTGATTCCTCAGTCACGAGGTCTGTCAGGAGACCATGTGAAGAGCCTGGCTTGCAAGTCTCAGATCTACCTCTCCTCCTCCAGTCTCCACATTCTCTGTCTCTCAGTCAAGTACAAGTATCATTTGGTATACCTTTGGCTTCTTTGCCACAGGGAAACAAAGAATCTCATGGTAACATAACACACACGCGCACACACACGCGCACACATACAATAAGCCACCTGCACCTCACCTAGGCAAAGCCACCTGACTGTCACTAAGATACTGTTTAGAAGTCCTCCCACTCAGACATACCTCCCAAAAGTTCCGGAGCTTCTGAGCTGCAAAAGACCTTTCAGGAATGCGTTCTTTCCCAAACAGAGCACAAGGCAGCAAGCAGGGGGCAGGGCTAGGCAGGGATTAAAGGGCCTCATTTCACACATGAGCACACACAGCCAAGAGCTTCATTCAATCCCAGCTGAGACCGGGAGACCAATAGCAGGCAGAACCTTGATCTTCTGGAAAAGCCGAGTCAAAAGAAAAAGCCTGATAGCTGACTAGATAGCTGACTGTATTTTTTTTTTTTAAGGAATGAGATTTGAGCTAAATATGTATAATATCAAGCATAGAAAAAAAAATGTGGAGAAAGGCACTTGGTGGGAAAATAAGTAATTGTGGTTTTAATAAAATTTAAACCTGCCATATCTACTTTTAAAGATGCATGATGACAGACTTCCAAGACTTCACTGAATGTATGGGGGGAATGACCACCCCAAGGTTTCTCATTAGAAGGCAATATGAACGCTGGTGGTCTGGCCAGAATATGGTTGGACTGACACGTGGCCATGAAAAGAGAAAGAGTGAAAGCCTCTCTCTACACAGTGAGATAGGCTGAAGAGTATTGTATGTAGGAGGTCAAAGTATAGAAAAGGCAAACTCCACACAGTCTCTACCTGTGGAACACACGGAGGAAGCAGACTTTCAGACCATATTGTTTTTCTATATTGCTCATGTATATAAGAAATTATATAAGAAAATATACAATTTAAAAGCACAATGTTTTCCTTGGTCTCTTCAGAATAGACCTTCTGTGGAAGCCTGGCCCTATACCTTGTACCCACACCATCCCAGCCTTTGAACTTTACACGGCCGACCTAGCACAGCTCTCTGGTTCAAATGTCACCCGAGAGGCCTCCCCCAACCACTTGGCCTCCATAGATGTTCCTTGTTTTTTCCCCTTCTTCAAACCTCCCAGGCCACTTTCCCGGCAGCCCTTTGTGAGTTAGCTGCACCTATTGGCTCTGCCCTCTGCCAGCCTCCTCTGAATGAATGGAAGCTTCGGGAGAATGGGAACCATCCTGTTCTCTGCTGAATCCCAGAACCTGGCAGAAAACAGATGACATAACATGCTCACTGGACACATCTGGAAAATGAGACTAGCAATGTCCACTTGTCCTCCTCTCCTGCATGGGAACGGCACTCTTTTGATTTAATGGCTTGTACCCTAGCTGAGCTCTGACCACTGCCTACCAACCTGTATACCACAAGCTAAGATCCACTGTAAATTCTTGGAGCCCAACCTTCCTCAACAGTGTCACCTACAAGGCAAGCCATTCAGAACAGAACACCACACCTTTCTCCTCCAGATATCCAAGTCGTGAGTAAATTCACACAGAGGCATGCACAGATAAAAGGGCTTACTACCCAGTCTCTCAGGCCCCAGAGGAGTTTATCCTCTGGACTCTGGGTGTTGCTACCTAAACTGTCTAGAAAAGAGCTCCGTGCCTCCTGACCCTCACCCCTACCAAAACAAAAAGGCCTGGCTAGGCACATCTGGCAAGCAGTTCATCTTGGGGTTTGAACAGGAAAAGAATCTCTTTATCTTAATTAGGACATTAATTCCACTTGGCCTAGGTTAATCTTTGTCCAGACCCTTCTGGGGAGCCCAGCAAACAGAGGGAGAAAGAGCTAGCCATTGTTTCCCCCCTGTCCCTGCAGTCTTGTCCTCCCCACAGGCTGCCATGGCAAGTCACCACCTGGCAGAGGTGGGTGGAGTAACAGCCAGGGAGATGTGGTCCTCCTCAGGCGGGCTGCAGCAGCCACAGCTCTCCCACGGCCCTGCTCTGCAAGAGGAGCCATCCAACTGGTCTTGCAGGCATATCCTTGCCAACGCCTGGCATGAGGCCTCCTCCTGCCCCCCTGGGCTCTCTATAATCCCTTCTGCTTCTCTGAGCTCTTTGTCCATTTCTCCCCCTTGGCTCTGTGCCCAGGAGACATCCCTTACGCTAGGGAGAGGGGATCACGCAGATCCTCCCACACTTGATGTCCACTTCTCTGCCCAGGACAAGCCGAGGGAAATCTTGGAAATGAGTCATCTACATGCCACCTTCCTTTGAGCCCATGTCTACTCCCCCTGGGCTTCCCTGACCCAGTTTCATAGGCATAGTGCAGCCCCAGCTGAGGAGCAATTACAGGACTAGAGGAGGCTGGAGGGGAGGAGGGAGAGCCCTGTCCCTTTGGAGATACCAGCGGGACTTGACTCAGTCTCTACTCAGAGATAAGGAAGCTAGCTGGGCGGTGGTGGCATACGCCTTTAATCCCAGCACTTGGGAGGCAGAGGCAGGCGGATTTCTGAGTTCGAGGACAGCCTGGTCTACAGAGTGTCCTGGTCTACAGGACAGCGAGGGCTACACAGAGAAACCCTGTCTCGTAAAAACCTAAAAAAAAAAAAAAAAAAGAGAGAGAGAGAGAGATAAGTAAGCTGAAAGCTTGTGCTTGCAGACCTTATCTACAGGTGGAAAAAGGAGCATCCAGAAAGAATCTGATGCCAACAGCACCCACCCAGCTCTCCAGCTCTCCATCGTCTCTGACACTGCCTATCACAGGCTGACTCTCAAATTCTTCCGACACAAGGTTGATTCGAAAGCCTCAGAAAGGCTTCTTAGCATTAGAGCCTGCAAGAAACCTGGGATGTGACAATGAAATTATTAATAGGAATGCCCTGGAAAGCATCTACCAATTTTCTAGAAGAGTGGTCTGAACCCACCGTGGCAAGGGGATATACAGACAGTCACACGGACAGAACTCAGTGTCCTTCCTATACCAGCTTCCAGGTCTGAGGGTTCCTACTGTGGGCTGAAGGTGGAGGTGGCCTCAGGCCTTGGTTGAGCTGAAACAGAGTAACCCTACAGAGTCTACAGAACTTGGGGGCAGATCAGCGTGGATGGAAAATGACTAGAGACTTTTGAATTCCTGGAAAGTTCAGTGTAATTTCTCAGTTAACTTATTTGACACAGGCTCTCACTGTGTAGCCCCAGCTCACCTCTGCCTAGGATTCAAAATGCTATGACTATAGATGTGTACCACCACACCTAGCTCTAACTTGATTTCTAAAACAAAAAAGCTGACACTAAAAAAAAAAAAAAAAGGGCTGGAGAGATGGCTCAGCGGTTAAGAGCACTGACTGCTCTTCCAGAGGTCCTGAGTTCAAATCCCAGCAACCACATGGTGGCTCACAACCATCCGTAATGAGATTGGATGCCCTCTTCTGGTGTGTCCGAAGACAGCGACAGTGTACTAATAAAATAAATAAATAAATAAATCTTTAAAAAAAAATCTTTAAAAAAAAAAAAGGAGATGGAAATATTAATTACCTGTGATTCAATCAACACACATAAACATTAATATATCACACTCTTCCTCATAAAATTAAAGTTCTGATAAAGTAAATTTAAATATGGTATTAGACAATGAAAGAAAA
>NW_021604912.1:0-28881 GCF_004785775.1 Grammomys surdaster | reverse complement strand
GTGCTGGAGTACAGGTTTGTGCCACAATACCTAGTCTGATCCAGGGCTTTATCCATCCTAGGCTAACACTCATCAGTGAGCACATCTCAGCGCAGGAAACTGTCTCTTTGAAGAACAGGCCATGGTTGCTTATCTTTTATCATCCAAGGGGGAACCAAGACAGGACTGGGGAAAGGTTAAGAGCAAGAAAGGGATAACACCTCCATTCTGAGTCAGGAGAACAGAGCAAAGGGGACAGGGAGCTGGGCATGAGCAGCCCAATAGATGCCAGACACCATTCTGGGATGTGCTGTACAGTGCTGGGTATCACCTCACACCATCCTCCAGAAGGCCTCACAGTGACTCCAGAAGGAATTGAACCCAGGCCAACCGCAGCCTGAGCTCCTCCACTCACCCTGTGCTGAAGAACTTAAGGGGGAGCCTGCCAACCTCAAAGTCCCTTTCTGTCCCTTCAGTGTCTCCTCCCGTGTCCTAACAATCCCCAGAGACACCTGGCAAGGCAGCTGTCAGCTTCAGATGCCTTTAGAACTGCTACCAGCTGAGGGTTCTCAGGCACAATCGCTGATGAGGAGAAAAAGCCTGCAGTGGCAGCCAGACAGCAGCAGACTCATCACCAGTCCTGCTGGGATGTGGTTTCTGTAAGCTGTGGATGCTTAAGTTCTGCCTAGGCCTGCCTGGCCATCCTCACATGGCTCCCAAGTGTTTCCTGGCCTCGAAAAGGATTCACTGGCAGAGCAGCAAGGCAATTCAATTATGAAATTTACCACATTAGCTGACTTACTACATTAGCATTTCAATCGGCCAATTCATTGTGGCCCACCACTGCTGGCTTGTGCCAACTCTATAGGAGAGAGAGAGAGAGAGAGAGAGAGAGAGAGAGAGAGAGAGAGAGAGAGAGAGAGAGAGAGAGACACCCCCTGCCCAGGGCACACTGACATTGCCAGCTAATAAAGGACTCAGGACTCATGCAGTAAGCTGATGAGCAGAGCCCCTCAGAAGCTGCATGGGAAACCGGGTCCTCAATTAACCTGGACAGCTGCCCACAGTGTCACAGTCACCACCAAGAATGAATGGTCAGCTCCCATCCTAGAGCTGGTTCTGCAAGAGTGTGGATGGATGGCTAGAAAAACAGCTGCAGCCAGGACATGGAATGGAGGTTTGGTAGCCCGTGCTAGCTTTCCTTCTCTCTCCAGGAAGCCTTCACCCTCCTCTCCAGCTTTCTGTTACCCTGCTCACTGGGGCCCTGCAAACTGATGTGTCAGCATCCCCAGTCCATATGCCAGAATCCACTTCTCTCTCAAAGCAGGGTCTCAATAGTCTGCTCAATGAGTAATTTGACTAAAACTACCTCTGTGTAGCATGCTCACTACTCCAGGCCACCCTCCCTCCCTCTGAATGACAAGAAGGATGCATTCATTGCACACCACACATGGGGACATTTCTTTTTTCTTCCTACTTTTCTTTCCCCACAGTGGTCCCACTGGCTAAAGATGCCATTCTCAGAGCCACTGTGGAACATGCAACTTGCATGCAGATCTTACACTGCATGGCACAGGGAACCCAGCTGCAGCATGACGCCCATGACAAAGGTTTTGTCCTTCCATCCTCCATAATTAAACAATCTCCCTGAACTCACTTGCTGATAAATGACTCAACTGAAATATCAATAATTACAGGGCCTGGGACAAAAGTGACTTTGCTGGCCTCCACAGACAAAGCCTGTGATCTCATGAACCCTGTCTTAGAGGGACCAAATCTACTGTAGGCTAAGAGTACCGTGGGTCTTCCCTCCTCTGTCCCCAGACACAAGCTTTCAGCAACACCCATAAAAAGTCCTCCTAGCATAACTGTGTCGCTTATGAAAGAGGCTCAGCAAATTAGGGGGTCAGGTGCCAAGTACCCCCTCCCTCCCCATCCTACTCCAGGATAGGGTGAATAGCCCGGACAACTGGCATACTTTGTCCTGCCACAGCAGGGAGGGAGGGCTAGTGCCCACGGAGGCTTGGCCAAAGCAACTTGGCCTCTGGTCTCCCCAAAGTACAGATGAACTACAAAGGCCCGGGTAGTCCGCCCCTCCCCCAACTTCCTGTGCTCCAGTCTCTAGAAATTCTCCGGGATTGGTATGGTGGCACTTGCTTATAAATCCAGCTCTCAGGAGGCTGGGACCAGAGATTTCATGCTCAAGGCTAGTACATAGCAAGACTAAAAATGAAAAAAAAAAGAGAAAAAAAAAAAACTTTAAATAAAGTCTGTGAGAATGCACGTTGAGGTCCTTAAGGCACTTGCACCCAAGTGTCTGGTGCCCCAGTAGGCACAATTTTCGAATAGGAAAAAGAAGCTTCTAATACAACTATGAAAGAGACCAGTCAAGTGGGGATTTGCAAACGACAGTGGAATTCTCGCGCCAGGATAACGCATGGGAGGAGGGTTGAGGGGAGAGGGGAAGGGGGTGGGGGGTGGACGATTTGCTACAACCCTGCCAGATCGGCCACCACCTGGGTGAGTAGGGGCGTGTGGCTGCGGGAGTGTCACCACTCTCCCTTGACAGACAACTTCCCAGACAGGAAGGACTCTATGCTGTGGGCCACACGGCCAGGCCCTGCTGTCTACTCTTCCCTGGTTTAACCTCTCGGCCCTGGCTAGGCACAAGCAGGGAGCAGGGACTTTGGCTAGGTGCGGGCGCAAAGCTGCACGGTTCGCATCCTCGAAGACAAGCAGCTTCCTCTTTCTAGGATCAATAGTAATTTTTTTAAAAAAAGAGAATCAGTGGACTCAATGAATCAAAAACTCCCGGGGGAGGGTAGCCGCTCTTGCGCGTAACATCCGTGTGGAAAACAATTCATTCCCTTGGCGGGAGCTCTGAACATAACAGTACGGGGCCTCCAAGCTCGTCCGAGGGGCGCTCCTGGGTCAGCACCCACTTTCCCGACCCAGTGAACCGGGCCTGCGGTCCTACGCCCTGCCTGGCGATCCTCGCACAGGGTCGCTCGCTGTCCTGGTGACAAGCCCCAACGATGGCGCCCCCTGTCGACTCGGTACCCACCTGGTTCTCACCGTGCGGCCCCACAAGCTCCGCAGTCCCCGCCGCAGCCGCCTTCCCCGGCCGGCTCACCAGTCCCGGCCGCGATCCCGTAGCCGAACCGCACCGGCGCCGCCAACAAACTAGTTTCTCCGGCCTTCCCGCCCCGCCTCGCGGCCCGAAATGCAGCAACCAATCATAGACCGCGTCTCTGTGACGGATAGGCCGACTAACCCGTAATACAACCGCGTGAGAAGAAAGGGACGGTCGTCCAGGCCACCGGTGCCGCGGGAGGCGGGGCGGAGAGAGGAAAGCGACTGCCACCAGACTCTTAAAGGGACAGGCCATTGCCTTTCTGCTCTGGTGGCCAGTTGGGAGAAAGCAACACGACCTATTTATTCTAGAGCTTTCCTTAAGGAAGATCTTTGTAGATCACACACATGCTTGTTTCTGTTTCCGAACTATAGCCATTATTGATCTTTTTACAGGCCTGCGATCTAATTGTCCCTGTGTTAAGGAAATCCTTTTTTACTCTCTGCTAATTTCCATGTGGGGGAATTTCTACAGACACGAATCCCTGTCTATACTGGGAATCCCTATATTTCAGGTGAGAGGACCTTAAGCTTCAGCTTTTCTGTCAAGCTGGCAGAAATTTCTGCCTAAACTTTTTATTTTAAACCCTTCAAATATTCTTCACTATTAGTCAGAATTCTCCGAGGTACAAAACTGATAGAGTAAATCTATACCTACAGATACACATACATACATACATACAACACACATATGGAATTTATTAGAGTGACTTTCAGGCTGTGGCTGGGGTAGTCCAACAATGGCTGTCTCCAGATATAACGTCCAAGAGTCCAACTGTCAGTCCATGAGGCTGGATGCTTCAGCTGGTCTTCAGTATACCTTGGAATCCACAAGAAGTTAGCTATAATACAGTGAAATAATGAACCTACCTGTGAGACTTAAGGGCAGCCAAAGAGCAAAAGTGTCCTTTTTCCAGGTCCTTCTTCCAGGCTGCCACTAGAAGGTGCAGTCCAGATTTAGGGTGGGTCTTCCTACCTCAAATGATCCAACCAAGAAAAATCCCTCACAGGTGTGCCCAGCTGCTTGAGTTTTAGCTACTCCAGATATAATCAAGTTGAGGACCAAGAATAGACATCACACTCGCCCAGTGCATCTATTAGTTTATTTAAGAATTGCTAAAAAAAAAAAAAAGAAGAAGAAGAATTGCTAGACCTGGGTGGTGGGGGGCACACTCCTTTAACCTCAGCATTCAACGCAGAGGAAGGCCAATCTGATTTCCAGGCCAACCAGATCTATAAAGTTGATTCCAGAACAGCCAGGGCTACACAGAGAAACCTTGTCTCAAAGGAGAAAAAAAAAAAGGAGGAAGGATATTTTCTAGATTTCTATGACGTGTGTGTGTGTGTGTGTGTGTGTGTTGTCTGTCTGTCTGCCTGTCTGTCTGTGTGCTGTTATTCTGAGATCTTGTAATCTTGTCTTTTTTTAAAAAAAAAATACAACTTTTTATTGTTAAGTCAAAGAGGTATCAAAATTAAAGCAGAACTTACAGGGTAAGACTTAACGAAACTACTACAGAGCATCAAAGGAAGTGAAATGGAACTAGGCTCAGGGAAATTATGAATTAATGAACACAGGAAGGATAAAGAGGGAGAACAGTGAGAATGTGCAGAAGATTCTAGGGCAGAGGATCTGGTGTTACTTTGCTCTCTCACAAGCGCCTAGGGAAATGAATAACGGGAGATGATGTCTAAGCTCCACTGTGTACTTAAGAGTCATCCTCCCCATTGGCGCTGTCTCTGTCATCTTCTCCCTCCTCAGGCTCTTTTTCATCATCCTTCAACTCCAGCTGGTCATCCCCCCGATCTTCATTGTCATCATCATCCAGCAGGTCACCCTCCTCAGCAGAGTCATCTGCACCTGCCTCAGACTCCAGCTTCACATCAGTCTCCTCTCTCTTCACAGAGGCACTGCTCTGCTCTTCTTCGGACTTTTCATTCTTCATCTCTACTGCTTGTTTGCTTTGTTCTTTTTCAGTTTTTTCCAGGCTTTCCAGCAGAGAATCCACTTTTTGTTTTATCTGAGTCAGCTCCTTTGTAATGGCCTGAAGGTCATCACCTTTCAACTTTCCAGACTTGGAAGAAGATCCCCGTTGTCCACTCTTCGAATTGAATCCACTTTTGCCCCTTCGTGAGGTGTTCCCTGACACACGCTGGCGTTCAGAAGGCACCACAGCTCGAGCAATAAGAGGAGGAGGAGGAACATGTGCTGGGTAACTGTACATCCTGTCATAATAATCCCGTTGAAAGTCATAGTCCAAGAAAAATGAGGAACCGTACATCTCGGCTGCAGATCGTTTCACACCGGCTTTTCCTCTGTTCACTTTTGGCTCTGCAGCCAGGTTAATATCTAAAACCTGGCCAGCGATCATTCTGCCATCCTCTCCAGCTACAGCAGCTCGGGCACTTCTTTCATTAACATACTGGACAAAGGCAAAGCCCTTATGCACAGAGCAACCCACAATCTTGCCATACTTTGAAAATATGGCCTCCACATCAGACTTCTTGACCACCCAAGTATTGAGATTCCCAATGAAAACACGGGAATTCATGGACCGTGGATCTGTCTTGTTGGTAACATTGCTAGCCATCTCCTTTGATGATGAGGTTCCTCACAGAGCTGAAAATGTAGCTGAAGATCAAAAAAACTCTCACAAGAGTTAGGAGAGAGAGAAGAGACTGTCTCTCCTACCGCAGGTCTACACCGAGACGCCGGAGCTACAACATCAAGGAGCCACACAACTGTTCACTCTCCGTCTTCTCACAAAATCGTAATCTTGTCTTGAAGTTCGATTGGCTTCTTTGTTCCCACCCAACTCTGTCTCTGAGAGATGGTTCTGCCAGGCAGAAGGAGTATCATCAAACCCCGCCTATAGGATTATTCCACCACATCAACTTGCTGAGTATCTGGTCTTCTTGCCTGTAAAGCAGCAGTGTGAACTCCCACTGGAGTAAAGGACCAAAGAAGCAATCATTCCAACAGGTCACATAAAGACACAAGAGCTCGCCGGGCAGTTCGAGGCCAGCCTGGTCTTCAGAGTGAGTTCCAGGACAGCACAGGTTATACAGAGAAACCCTGTCTCAAAAAAAAAAAAAAAAAAGAAAAGAAAAAGAAATTAATGAACTGTCCAGGTGTGATGGCACACACCTTTAATCCCAGGAGGCAGAAGCAGGTAGATCTCTGAGTTCAAGGCTAGCCTAGTTTACATAGTTCCAGGACAGCCATAGTCACTGTGAGACTCTTGTCTTAAAAAAAAAAAAAAAAGGTAAGCACCACAGAAGCACGGGAGTGGAGAGAATGCCCAGGAAGCAGAGGTCTCACTGATAGCTGGTGCCAAAGAGGTTTAAGAGGGGGAAGGTGCAAAAGATTCCGAAGACAAATAGCAAAGTGACTGATGGAAAGTGGGAAGTAGACCACTTGTGCTGAAGGCTGCTTGGCCTGGCAGCACAAGCTATTTGCTATCTAGCAGTCTATGTAGCTACAGACAGCCAACCTGAAGTCCAGAATCTCACTATGCCCCTCAAGATCTCTGACAGGGTCTCGAAAAACAAAACAAAATCTCTGACAGGATGGTTTTGATGACCTGGTTCTTGCAGGCAGAAAGGGTATCTATCACCAAACCTTTCCTACAGGATTACTACTGTGAAGATGGAGGGTGTGGCAGCCAGTAAATGCTCACCAGAGTGCCTCCATTTGATCTGAATACGTTTAAAATGGGAGGGTTCCTGTATTTAAGAGGAACCTTGGCCAGAGCTGCTCAGTGGCCTAATATGCTGTTAAGGAACTTTCCAAAGGGATAAGGCAGCATCAAATAATAGATAGCTTCATGACACGAATGACAGGCTGCATTTATAGTTATAGTGCCCTGCCAATTTCCTAAAGCAAAGACATTTACATTGTTGCTTAGATGAAGCTTCCCATGCAAAATTGATTCTTAGCAAGTTCATAAGCGTTGCTTATGGCTTTTTAAAAAGGCTCTCTGTGAGCTTACACATGCCAACCATCAGAAATCTGGCTCATATCCCTGTTTCCCTCTTCAACTCTGGGGCCTAAATTAGGTAGTGGCATACATTAAAAGCAAATATAGCCAATAAAAAGAAATCAGAGCCAAGAACATGTGTTGAGTTATTGAATTCAGATAAGAACCGAAAGGAAGCAGGGAAAGAAATGAGCCTGTTTTGCCATCTGCTTCGGTCCTAGCATGGACCCTGTAGCATCCCACTGCCAACGCCCCTACCTGCCACGCCAGCCCAATACACATGGAGTTCTGGGGTGCAGGGTCCACCACAGTTAGCTCAGAAACCTCCGTGTTCCACATAGTTGGTGTCTTACAGTTTCATTGCTGGGAAGAGACACTATAACCATGGCAACTCTTGTAAAGGAAAACATTTTTGTTTTTTAACAAAGGAAAACATTTAATTGAGGCAGGCTTGCTGTTTTAGTTTGAGCAGAGGGAGACCTCAAAGCTGGGCCTTCAGTTTCACACTTCCTGCAACAAGCTCACACCTACTCCAACAAGGCCACACCTCCTAGTTGTGCCACTCCCTATAGGACAAGCATTCCAACAGGTGAGTCTGTGGGGGCCATTCCTAGTCAAACTGCCACAGAAGGCTTTACAGTTTAGACATGCTACCGATGAATCTTGTGTAGTGCCAAACTTTTTTTTTTTTTTTTGTAATTGCAAATAGATTCTTCTCTCATACAATGCATCTCCACCACAGTTTCCCCTCCCTCCACTCCCGGCAGCTCCTTCCCACCTCTTCTCTCTTCAGATCCTCGCCTGCTCCGTTTCCTCAGAACTCTCTTAATACAGTATATGACAGAAAGGGAGAAAATAAGTTCGACACAAATAAAATATTAGTTTGTTTCTGCAAGGGCAGCTGGGAATTATGAATTTTTTTTTTTTTGTTTTTCGAAACAGGGAATTATGAACTTTTGGGTAAATATTTTCCCTTTTCAAGCAAAGTCAGGGCTCCGTTAGCATGCAAGAGAAAGGGACAGGTGCTTGATGTCAATCAATAGTCTTACCCTACCCTATCCCTGCTAAAATCGATCGCCATCTACTTAGTGTTTTAGGTAACCCGAATTTTAAAGTCTTTCAAGTTCTTTCTACCTAGCCCTGGCTGTCCTTGGACTCACTATGTAGAACAGGCTGGCTTCAAATTCAGAGATCCACTTGCCTCTGCCACCCAAGTGCTGGGAGTAAAGCTGTATGCTACCATGCCGCCCAGCTAGTTTAAAGTCTTAAAAATTGTGAAATGGGAATGGGATGATAATTCAATCAGCAAATTTCTTGCCTTGCAAACATACGTTGACCCCCAAAACCTGTGTTTAAAGGATGGGCTTGGTGGAATGGAGCATCTGTGATCCCAGGAGGAAACGGGAGGATTGGAATGCGTTGCTGAGCAGTCAGCTTGGCCAAATGGTTAGTTACAGGCTAAGAGTAGATTCAAAGGAGGGGGATGGAATCCCTAGAGGTGAGCCTTATGATCTTCCTGGCTGTCTCCAGAATGCTGGGATTAAAACTACGCAGCACCACATCCGGCTTAAATGATATACTCTTTAATTGCCATAAATAAAAAGAAAATAAATCTGGGCTGGAGGGATAGTTCAGTGGTTAAGAGCGCTGACTGCTCTGACAGAGGTCCTGAGTTCAATCCCCAGCAACCACAGGGTGGCTCACAACCATCTGTAATGTGATTTGATGTACTCTTCTAGTGTGTGTCTGAGACAGCTGTAGTGTACTCAAATAAATAAATAAATAAATCTAAAAGAAAGGAAGGAAAGAAGGAAGGAAGGAAGGAAGGAAGGAAGGAGGGAAGGAGGGAGGGAGAGAGAGAGAGAGAGAGAGAGAGAGAGAGAGAGAGAGAAATCAGCCAGGGATGGTGGCACACATCTTTAATCCTAGCACTTCGTGAGCCAGAGGCAGGCAGATCTTTGTGAGTTTGAGGACAGCCTGGTCTACAGATTGAGTCCAGGACAGCCAGGAAGCCAAGACTGTTACATGGAGGAACCCCTGTATGAGAGAGAAAGAGAGAGAGAGAGAGACTTAAAAGGAATAATACAAACTGATACATATCTGTAATCCCAATCCCAATCCCAGCAATCAGACACAAGAGGAGGAAGAGCAGGCACTTAATCCTAGTGTCCACTACATAGCAAGTTTGAGGCCAGCCCGGGAAACATGAGACTTTGTTTCAGAACACACACACATGCACACACACACACACACGCCAAGATGTCATTTAAACTAATGTAATATTAAATGTCACATAATGAGCACATTATATGGGTAATTATAGTGAGATCACTTAGGTTATGGGGATAAAATTTAATATGCTACAGCAGGGAGAGGTGGATACATTTAAAATTTTTACTGTGTTCTTCAAGATATTTAGAAAAGGAAGATTTTGAATGTTCCCAACGTAAATGACCCTAACCCTCCATACCTGTATCAGGCAGGAGAGCTGGCCTGGCCCCTTGCTGACTAAAACATTAGGTGAACTTGCCCAGGCAGTGCTGGAGAGCTCACCCTGACCGTGTGGTTGTGGGAGAGCAGGCTGATTTTCAATTTTCAAAGGCTTTGAGTTGGACCACCCCAACATCTACCTCATCTATGAACCCCTGGAATGCATGAAGGGGCCAGTCCTGCAGATCCAAAACTGCAGTATCTCCATGACATAGGGGAACAACAGGATATCTGAGAGGAGTCCCGAGGATCCAGTATTGACAGTGTAGCAGAAGCAGAGGTCTTGAGCCAGACCCACTGCAATGAACATTTGCAAGGAAAGATGTGTGGGCAAAAGAGTACGCTGTGGGACACGCTGTGACACATTCTATCTTCCACAAAGAGATTTTTGGTTGTTTGATTGTTTTGTTTGTTTTTATTTTGAAAGGGAGGTCCCAAGGGCAGAGAGCAGATAGGAAGGCACAGGGAAATGAGTGGAATTGGGGTACATGATGTGAAATTCAAAGAAGAGGACCAGATTGCCACGTTGCCTACACACACACAGCAAGCAGTGTCTATGCTTCTTTATTCCATTGTGTTTTGTTTTGGTTTGGTTTGATTTGATTTGGTTTGGGTGCTTAGTTTGAATCTCGGTCCTCATGTGAGCTACTTAGCTACACCCCTAGCCCATCCAAAGTTTCACTGGTCATCCTCCAGGATTCACAGGATAGCTCTAAATTGTTACAAATGTACACTTATGCTTTTGAGGAATATTGCGTTTTCTTCTTTTCTCTTTATAAATGAAAGTGTTGAGAATTTGAGCTAAAATTCCTTGTTTGATCATATGAATGAGATAATATCACAGATAGTGGATAATATACCCTTTGGACTATTAACAAATGAAAATATATAAAACGTCAAAACATGTGAGGTGCAGGCAGAAGGAGTCATGGGAGGTTGACAGCATTTAAAATATCAGGGAATAATAAGTTCCCACTTCAAGAGTATTAGGAAAAGAGCAAGGAGCCGGGCAGTGGTGGTGCATGCCTTTAATCCCAGCATGCAGGATACAAGGGCAGCAGATCTCAGAGTTTGTGGACAGCCTGGTCTATAAAGTAATTTCCAGGACAGCTATAGCTGTTATACAGAGAAGCCCTGTCTCCAGGAAAGGGAAAGAAAAAACAATAATGAAGCATCCACCACAAACCCTTAACTCTTTCATAATTACAGTGGAAGAGACCTATTTACTTTAAAAAAGGTTCGATCAACTTTTCTAAAACCAAAATGTAGCAAAAGAATCTAACTAGTCCTATAATAAGTAAAGAATCATAATTACTAGCATGACAGATTCCAAAAATGGATTGTCTGCATCCTGATAATTTTACTGGAGAATTCTGTGAGATGCTTTTAAAAAAAAAAAAAAATGCATGCCAACGGAGCTGAAGAGATAGCTCAGTGGTTAAGAGCACTGACTGCTCTTCCAGAGGTCCTGAGTTCAACTCTCAGTAACCACATGGTGGCTCACAACCATCTGTAATGGGATCTGATGCCCTCTTCTGGTGCATCTGTGTCTTCAGCTATGTGATATGTCTGAAGATAGTGACTGTTTAGTCATATACATTAAATAAACAAATCTTTTTAAAAAATGCATGCCAAGGATACATGATTCATTCCAAAAACCAAAACAGTTTATTAGTCAGATTCTCTAGCAAATCATACACTATATAACTCTGTCTGTGTGTTTCTGTCCTCATGTATGCATACATATCATTTGCATCATTAAAAAGTAGGGTTTAGATGTTTTGGGTTTTGTTTTGTTTTTTTGTCTGTTTGTTTTGTTTTAATTTGGTTTGGTGTGGTTTTTGGCCTTTTTTTATTTCTTTGTTTGTTTGTTTGTTTGTTTGAGACAAGATCTATGACTCTGATTGTCCTGGAATTCTATGTAGACTTGCCTTGACGTCAGACAGATCTGTCTGCCTTGGAATACTATTATTACAAGTGTGTGCCACCATGCTGGGCCAACCTCACCTATAATTTTTAAAAAATGTACTGGATTGGCTGACACCACAGCAGGTTGGATACTCCTACAATAGTCATCCCTATCCTGAAGGGCCAAAGAACTCAGTGAGTTGCTCTGGCCACAAATCCAGAACCTTCAGGACAACAGGGAGCAGTGAGTCAGCCCCATTCAAAGGCTGAGGGCCTGGAGGTTCCTCCAGAGCCCTTGGTGAGAGTCTGCAGGAAAGGCCAGGGACCTGGTGACTGAGGTCCTCAAGGCAAGGAAGCGCCCACAGAGTCGTTTGCTCAGGAGAAGTGGACTCCACGTGTGCTGGCAGCCTCCCTCCTTCCACCTCAGCCACACTTGGGGCCTACTGGATAGAGCCAGCCCCAGTCATGGTGGGTGGGTCTTCAACTCAAGCACCAAACACTGCAGAAACATCCTCACAGACACACCCACTGTGTTACTCTCCCTGTGGCATCTCTCAAGACAATCAAGCTGACAGCCAAGAATAAGCAGTACAGGAAGTAATCCTCAACTTCCTTTAGGTGCCCAGTACTGCCTTGTCTCCAAAACCAGCTAAAACCAGTAAAAACAAAGGGCAGAGAGAAAGTATGTATGGTATTATCATGAATTTAAGCTCAGAAGCCCTCTATAAAACCCTAGCAAACAGAGTTCAGTGACAGCTATCTATGATAAGATTAGGTTAATTCAAGGTAGACAAGGCTTGCTTGTGACCAAAACCAGTCAACATACTCTGATACATAAGGAACTTTCAAAAGCTCCTGACAGAATCCAGCACTCTTTGTGATTAAAGCTCTCAGCAACTTAATTGAACGTTACTGGTTAGGGAGCACCCATGACAAGCTCACAGC
Organism: Grammomys surdaster; assembly: GCF_004785775.1. Lineage (NCBI taxonomy): Eukaryota > Metazoa > Chordata > Mammalia > Rodentia > Muridae > Grammomys > Grammomys surdaster. The sequence goes on along the minus strand of NW_021604912.1, from coordinate 16,450 downwards.
AGGTTTTGTCTCAGATTTGGAAGAGAGAATGAGTGGGAGAAATCAGCCTCCCTGCTCTGAACACTCAGCATTTATGATGACAACTGTCTAGTTATGGCTTTAAGGAGACCCGGTTCAATGAGATCCATGAAGGGATCAGGAACTCAGTCACAGAGACATGCTCACCCCATGTTAGACAAAGATAGGGAATCAATCCAACAGAAGAAGTACAGAAATATCAAATTTCACTCTTTTCTGCTGAACACTATAAACTTGTGTTTAGGACAAGGGATTCAGGTATTTTTGTCTCCCTCACCTTGTAAGATTTTGATGCAAGCCAGGCAGTGGTGGCAAACGCCTTTAATCCCAGCAATTGGGAGGCAGAGACAGGCAGATTTCTGAGTTCGAGGCCAGCCTGGTTTACAGAGTGAGTTCCAGGACAGCCAGGGCTACACAGAGAAACCCTGTCTCAAAAAACAAAACAAAACAAAAAAAAAACAGATTTTGATGCAAGTGTTTTAATTCCCCCCACCCAGTAAAACCTTGGTTCACACAGGACCTCCTGCCGCATCCTAGGAAGCTGATGGCTGATGACAGTTACCCTGCTCTTTTTTCCCTTCATTTCCTGTTCACCAATTCTTTTCAGACTAGCCAGCTGAATAATACAGTGAGGTCTGACCCCAGCCCATGGGGAAAAGACAGTCACCACCTGAGTTAAACAAACCAAATGGACATACTGTCTCTGTGTGTTTGTTCTTCCAAGCGCACACTTGGGGTCAAGAGTCATGTTTGGCTTGTCCAGACACTCAGTTAAAACAGGGGACACTGTTTTCTTTCTTTCTTTTTTTTGTTTTGGTTTTTTGAGACAGGGTTTCTCTGTATAGCCCTGGCTGTCCTGGAACTCACTCTGTAGACCAGGCTGGCCTCGAACTCAGAAATCCACCTGCCTCTGCCTCCCAAGTGCTGGGATTAAAGGCGTGTGCCACCACCACCTGGCAGGGACTCTTTTTTCAACTCTGAAATTATTTCTCACAGAAGGACTATTATTTTAAAACAAAACAAAAACCTTGTTGAAGAAACTAAAAGAGACACACAGCAACACAGTAAACTTTAACCTAAGCCTCACATCTTACACAAAACTTATCCAGAGAGCATCACAAACTTAAATTCAACACTATAAACACACAGAAAAACAAGGCAAAGGGCTGGAGAGCTGTCTCCTTTGCTACAGTGCCTGCAGCAGAACCATGGAAACGTGAGTTCAAATCCTCAGCATCCCTGTAAAAGCTGTGAACCTATGTTTGTGCAAGGAAAATTGACTCCAGGGTTCAGAAGTTGATTGAATACACTATGTCACCCTCAGAAATGCAGAAGGGAGAGGAGCAAGATTTACTCTTCCAGAACTCCACAGAAGGCAGTGTGAATTGCGAAGACAAAGAACCTTCCCAAAGACCCCCATGTCTGACAGAATTCCATCAGTCTGACGAGGACCAGAGGGACAAAAGGGAAGGGCTCTGTATTAGGCGGGGTTCTCTAGAGTCACAGAACTTATGGTAGTCTCTATACAGTAAGGGAATTTGTTGATGACTTACAGTCTGTTGTCCAACACCCCAACAATGATGAGCAGCAGCTGTGAATGGAAGTCCAAGGATCTAGCAGTTTCTCAGTCCTGCAAGGCAAGCAGGCAAAGAAGAATCTTCCTTCTTCCAAAGTCCTTATATAGGTCTCCAGGAGAAGGTGTGGCCCAGATTAAAGGTGTGTACCAATGCATCTGGATCTGAATTAAAGGTGTGTATTAGTTTGCTTTGCCTAAGCTTTTCATAGCTACTATGCCTCAAGTTCAGGATCACAGGTGAGCCTTCCAATTCTGGATTGGACGTCATTCCAGATACAGTCAAGTTGACAACCAGGAATAGCCACCTCAGGCTCATTTTGGAGCCTAGACAGGTTTCCACTGTGGTTTCCCTGGCTGCCTTAGTTTAGGCCTCAGATGAGAGCACTATAGTGATGAGGACTTCTGGACACAAGAGCTGTCTAACTCATGCCTACCGGGGAGCAAAGAGAGTGACAAGAAGAAGAAGGTGTCTTTCTAGGACAAGCCTCAGTGAACTAGTCCCCAAATATCAGCCTCCACTGTCTGAAGTTTCACCATCTCCCAGGAGTCTGTTCATCACTCCATGGATGGATTAGCCCACAGCCTCACCACTAACACGTCTGCATCTGCAGGACTGTCTGAGACTTCTGGGTACTTTCCTCCACAGCACAGACCTCACTTTCCTCCTGAGTCCTTGGAAACCCAAGCTTGCTTCTTGCTTTCTTCCTTTCTCTCTCTCTCTCTCTCTCTCTCTCTCTCTCTCTCTCTCTCTCTCTCTCTTCCTTTCTTTGTTTTTCCCTTAGCAAAGCTGGGACTCATCACATTGTTCTCTGGAGCTACTGTTTGTAAGTACAGTCTAAAGTTCTGTATGGCTGCAGGACACATCGAAAATACTAAATTCAGTCTTGCACTGGGCATGAGTACTTGGATTTCCAGTAGTTTCTAACAGCCAAAAAATGAGAAAGCTGGAAAGACACTGGGTTAATAACTGTCATTACTGAATTTTTGCAATGGCCTTTGACAACTTTTCTTGGCGATTGCTGTAGACCAATAATAATCAGGCCATGGAACAGAGAAGGAGCAGCAGCTTTTCTCTCTATTAGTGCAAGAAACTGGGACTGAAATATCACAGGCTGGCAGGCTCTCCTTCCTATGGGGAGGATGGGGACTGTGAAGACTCACCTGAACTCAGGTCTGTACCTGACTCCTTAGCCACTCTCCGGTACCCACCATATGGACAGAAGAATGACATCCCTGAGTGTCAGCATAAAGCACATTTCTGTGATCTGGAGGGAGTGGCAGAGAACATCTCTCCCCCGTTTGCCGTGACTGAGGCAGATTTCCAGTATGACTGAGTTGGTGGAGCAGAGAGAGTAGGACAGGGGATGTGCGTGGCTCCAGAGAACCCCGACTCCTTCTCTGATGTTGAAGACAGAGAAGATAAAAGGACAGCTTGGGAGATTCCCAGAATCCCTTTAAGAGCATCCAGAAGCATTCATGCAGAGTCTTTTTGTTCTTTCCAGCTACCTTAGATCCCACCATCTCAAGCAATTCAGGCCCTGTGGATCCCGGCCAATTCCTAACCTGGGACCTACTTTGAGAACCCGCAGGGCCATAGAAAGCTCCAGAAAGCTATGGCTCTTTCATTTAAGAAACTTCATTTGCCTAGAAAGCACTGTAAGGTATCCGTGTGACATAAAATGTCCCTTAAAGCATGTGAAAGCAAAAGGTGGGTTGAGCAGCCTCAGACCAGTTTCCTTGTTTCCCCACTTTGTAGATATTTAATGATAGTGGCTTTTGAGTTGTTTTGTACAAAAACATTTTAGAGCAAGAATTCTCAATGAATGATACCTTCACAGGAGTCGCCTAAGACCATCAGAAAACACAGATATTGACATTATGGTTCATAACAATAGCAAAACTACATCTATAAGGTAGCAATGAAAATTACTTTATGCTTGGGGTCACCACAGCATGAGGAACTGTATTAAAGGTTGCAGCATTAGGAAGGTCGAAAAACACAGTTTTACATCTTGTATATCCTCTGGCTTCTAACATTTCCTAGGTAGACCATCAGACTTGGGCAAGCTCCCAGCAATGCTGAGAAGACCTGATGCCCAGGTGCCTATTGCAGGGCTTCCTAAGTCTTTACCACCTGATTCCTTTTCATCTGAGAAATGTTTACATGACCACAGATGTCTTAGTTTCATTTCCTGTTGCTGTGGTAAAACACCCTGACAAATTGACTTGGGGGAGAAAGGATGTATCTACACTCAGTTCCAGATTACAGTCCATCAGAGTGGAGTAGAAGCTTGGGAGAGCTGGCCACCCTTCTGCAGTCCAGAGCAGAGAGCAGTCAGTTCAGGTTGCATGCCCACTGCTCCCTCTTCATCCAGTCTGGTACCCAAACTCAGGGTATGGTGCCTCCCACCTTTAGGGCTCCCACATCTATTAAGGGTATCAGTACCCCCTCCACACACAGATGTGTGCACAGGGTTTTCCCATCTAGGCGATCCCTGTTGAACTGCTTCTCAGATTACTCTAGATTGTGTCAGCTTGTTATTTAAACTACAGCTCAAGCTGGGTACAGAGACCTATAAAACAGGTGGGTAAAGCAAACATTTACTGATAGTAGGTCATAAAGTAATTTTAAAAAATAATTCTTCGGTATACATGTAATTTTGCTCTTTATTAAAGCTGAATACAAACGTTTGTATCTGTGAGATGGATGTGCTGTTTGTCTGACAATCCAATCTAAACTTTGACTTCTCTGATAGCTACACACTGTCTTAGTCAGGGTGCTGTAGAGGAATACAATGATAGGACGAGTATATGGGTTAAAAGAATATATCCAGGGATGGGAAGATAGCTCCACAGTTAAGAGCACCAGCTGCCATTCCAAAGGACCTGGGTTTGATTTCCAGCACCCACATAGTAACTCACTGCCATCCCTAACTCTAGTTCCAGACAACTGCCACACTCTTCTGGCCTCCACACACACATCTACAGAGCACATCTGTGCTCTGTAAACACACAGCACAGATATACAAACAAGCAAAACACCCATACACACAAAGCACAAATAAAGTTACATTTTAAAAAAGAGTTTATTAACTCAGCTTACATTACATATTAACAAGAGTGTCTCATACCTGAGAGGAAGAGAACTTGATGGTTTCTAGGTCCTTGGGGCAGTGAGTCTCAGCAGTGGAAGGAGTGTGTTCTCCTCCCTCCTCCTCTTTCTCCTCCTCCTCCCCACCCCCAACCCCAGCTGTGTGTCACTGGAGAAACCAACACCTGGTAGTTGCTCAGTCCACAAAGATGGCTGTCTCAACAAACCCTATCACACACCAAACACATGGAAGTTTCCTGAAAGCCACTGGTCCTCACTCAACAATGAGAGTCTGGAAATGTGGTTCTGATGGCAAGAAAGGAAGCAGCAGCAGCTGCAGCTGCAGCAGGGGGAATGGATGCTGTGTAGGAGCAGAGGATGGGTGGGCAGTCTTCCCTCTGATCTGCTCCATCTGAGATGCTAGCAGAATGCACCTCTCCAGGTCGGCCTCAGTGGAACAGTCAGGACAGTGTTTCCAGTGAGGATTCCTGCTCAGGTTCCAAATTCATACTAAATCAACCCTCTCTCAACTCAGAGGAACAATGTAAGAAGATATTACAAGTCTTTGCTGTCTGTGACTGAACCATTATGTTTCTATAAGAGCAGAAAACATTAGATGCACAGTGAAAACACTGCAATTCAAACACATAATAGTCTCAGATCTGATCTGAGGTGTTCTCAGCAGCACACAGCAGCATTACAGAGCAGAGCAGTCCGTGCACTGAGAAGTGTGCATGTGTGTGGTCAGAAGCAAGGCTGTAGTGAACATTCATAATGCAACATGGGTCAAGGCTGCTAGGAATATCTCTGATCCAGTGTCCTCTTGGTTCCATACAAACTTCGTGGCTGTTACAAGTCCAGGAAGTTTAACTGTTGCCAGATATTTCACAGCCTCCTCGTTCATGTGACATTACCCACAGTTTGAGGAGCTCTCTTGAGCTGGCAGAGAAGAGGATCCTTACAGAACATGATAATGAACTTGGCACCAAAGGTTGGAACACCAGACTGGGGCAAGTTTCATAGGGCTGTCACTAAAACAAGCCTGTCATCGTGAGAGGCAAAGAGCCAGGGCTTCAGGGGGAACTGTGAGGAATGGTCCTTAAGTAACCTCTCCCAGTGCCAGGAGAACACTTCCCTTGTTGCTGAGAAATTTCAGTTCTTCTCCGGTGTGTGTAATAAAGATGCAGGGTGTCCTCCATCATCCATCAACCCAGGATGGAGGAAGAAAGGATGCCCAAGTCTCTGCTGAGCATCTCTGGCTCCACCTTTAGGTTTGAAGATCCCTCTTGAGCTCCAGCTGGATTCTGGATGTCAAGGAAGCCTCCCCCCCTCCCCCACAGTATCACCTAGCTTGCCCCAGGAGGCCCTCAGAAGCAGGCTTGTGGCATTTTTCTTTGTTTGCTTTGTTATTTTACTTCCTCTGTATGGGTGTTTTGTCTGCATGTATGTCTGTGTACCACACATGTATGTGGTGTCCAAAGAGGCCAAGAGAAGTTATAGATGTGAGCCACCGTATGAGTGCTGCTAACAAATGAAGGTCCCCTGGAAGAGCAGTCAGTGCTCTTAACCACTGAGCCATCTCTCCAGCCCATCAGTATTTCTTTACTTACTTTTAATTTAATCTACACAACAGTTCTGATTATTCTTCCAATCATTGCATTTCAGGGAAAAAAATACTAGTGTATTTAAGTGATATAGACTTAAAGGAATTTAAATTACATTTAGGATCCAGAGCTATTACAGTCTTTATTGTCAGTAGTTTTATTGTGTGTCTTTGCTTTTTAAATTCTAAGTGTTTAGCCAATCCCCTATGCAAGATACAATCTTGATTATCTCCTTTTACATTAGAGATGTAGTATGTAGACGCTCTAGGATATTGTGTTTTATGTTCCTGAAGCTCTCTTGCTCATGTTCAAGTTACTAATTGTTTAAATGCAAGATTTTTTCCTTTTTCTTAAGATTTATTTTATGTATATGAGTGTATTTTATGTACACTGTTGCTGTCTTCAGACACACCAGAAGAGGGTATCGGATCCCATTACAGATGGTTGTGAGCCACCATGTGGTTGCTGGGAATTGAACCTAGGACCTCTGGAAGAGCAGTCAGTGCTCTTAACCACTGAGCCATCTCTATAGCCCTGAATGTAAGTTTTCAATAAATGTATTTATTTATTTATTTATTTATTTTATTTTATTTTTTATTTTTATTTTTATTTTTTTTTTTTTTGGTTTTGTTTGAGACAGGTTTTCTCTCTATAGCCCTCGCTGTCCTGGAACTCACTCTGTAGACCAGGCTGGCCTCAAACTCAGAAATCCGCCTGCCTCTGCCTCCCAAGTGCTGGAATTAAAGGCGTGTACCACCACCGCCCAGCAATAAATGTATTTCTTTAGAAAAAAATATTCTCAGTGTTGAATTGCTCCATGAACATTGATGGGCTCATACATATGGAAACTTTCAATGCTGTTATAAAATAGCGGTCATTTTACATTCTCATTTTCTATTAGACTGTTGTTCTGATCTAGAAACATAAACTTCAGTGTCTCTGTCAAATTGACTTATTTAATTTTAATAGTTAACACAACCATCATCTCCATGGATGACAGCTTTATTTCTTTTCTCCAATTCTCATGGTCATTTTTCATGAATAACAGCATGGTCCTCATGGGAAACCTATCTTTTTCCTGGTTTGGGGGGAAAAAAATCTCAATATTTTAGATCTAATTGGCCCACTTGGTATGGATCTGTAGCAAGCTGTACTGACCCTTCCTCTGCCACCTCCCTCTGCCATCTTGCTCTGGCACAGGCTATTGGTAGCTTCTTTGTATAAGGTCTGAGCAGAGTCCAGGAGCGTAGTGTTTCCTTTCCTCCATGCTGGATGATTCTTCCTTCACACCTCGATGGCTGCCCTGTCAGCTCTGAGTCCACACGTTATGGGTCCCCAGTGTGTGTTCCAATAAATGCAAATCCTCAGGTTGTTTGTTTGTTTGTTTTGTTTTGTTTTTTTGTCTTGTTAAGTTTTGTTTTGCCTCTTCTCTACTTCTAAGCTAGAAGCTGGTGGTCCAGCCAGGACCCACCTGCCAGTGTCTCACAGGGGCTCTCCTCCCAGCCTTCCTCCCCTTCTGTGAGTCCCTGGAGCGCTTTGGGATTGTATGGAGCCTGAGTGTCTGGGAACGCCAGACCCATTGACTCTTTTGTTGAGCCCTAGTTACACTTTCCCACCCTACTCCTGCCTCTGGCTCTGGTTTTTCAAGACAGGGTTTCTCTGTGTAGCCTGGTATATCCTGGAACTTATTCTGTAGATTAGGATGGCCTACTGACTGTGAGTATGAAGTTTAAAAACAGATTTTGGACATTATTTACAAGTAGAAAATTTAAGGATCTCATTACTAGTAAGAAGTGTATGTGTGTGACTGTGATACTGTTCACTGACATGTGGTTTATTTAGATAAGCGACTCTTGGGAAGCCAGGGGCATTTTCTGTGATAGATGTGGTATTGGATGCTGGTCCTCCAATGATAAACATGAGGATGGTGGACACAGTCCTTCCAAGATGTGGGATACTCTTATAAGCCAGTGGGCTCAGGCCAGTCACTGGCATCTCCAAGTACACATTAAAAATGACAAATGAGACACTAGTGTTCTGAAGTCACGAGCTGTTGATTCTTGTTTGGGGTATCCAGAAGCTATGTCATTAGGCACATGCATAGTTAAGATTGTCCTGTCTTCTTGGTGAATTGACCCCACCCCTCTAGCTCCAGGTTTTTCAAGAGAGGGTTTCTCTGTGGAGCCTTGTCTGTCCTGGAACTCACTCTGTAAACCAGGCTCAACGTTGTCGATCCCTCTGCCTCTGCCTTTCGAGTGCTATGATTAAAGTCATGGGCCACCACACTGGGCTTTCTCCTTTGCAGATGTGGAATTTCTTTCTTCCTTTCTTTTTCTTTCTTCCTTTTTTTTTGTTTGTTTGTTTTTGTTTTTGTTTTTTTGAGACAGGGTTTCTCTGTGTAGCCCTGGCTGTCCTGAAACTCACTCTGTAGACCAGGCTGCCCTCAAACTCAGAAATCCACCTGCCTCTGCTTCCCAAGTGCTGGGATTAAAGGTGTGCCGACCACTGCTCAGTAGGATGTAGGATTTCACCATCTCTCCTAGTTTGGTCTTTAATTGATGGGCTCAAGCAATCTTCCTACCTCAGCCTCCCTGGTAGTTGGGACTGTAGGCATACGCCACAAAACCTAGCTATCCTCTCCATTTGATCATTTGTTCTCCCTCCTTTCCTCTCCTCTCCCTTCCCCACTCCCTTCCTCCCTTTCAGAAACACTGAGGATTAAACCCAGTATTGCTTTTGCCAGGAAAGCACTCTACCCCTGAGCTCGACTCCTCCAACCCCTCCCACCCATTTATTTCCACTTGTCGTTACGTATAAGGTGTGTTTCTGTGCCGGGCAGTGGTGGTGCACACCTTTAATCCCAGCACTTGGGTGGCAGAGGCAGGCAGATTTCTGAGTTCAAGGTCAGCCTGGTCTACAGAGTGAGTTCCAGGACAGCCAGGGCTACACAGAGAAACCCTGTCTCAGAAAAAAAAAGAAAAAAGAAAAAAGGGAAAAAAAAGGTGTGTTTCTTGTGAAGAACACACAGACGGCTCTTGCTTTCTGTTTTCCTTTATCACACTAACAATTCTCTACCTTTTGTTTGTTTTTATTTTTGGAAACTGGGCTCTGTGTGCCCTGGCTGTCCTGGAACTCACAGTGTAGACCAGGCTGACCTCAAACTCAGAGATCCACCTGCCTCTGCCTCCCAAGTGCTGGGATCAAAGGTTTGAGCCACCACTGCCCAAAAGAGTCATGTTTCTCAGCTGCTTGCCAAGAGAATTAGTCACCTCCGCGGGTCTGCGTGTGGTGAGACAGAGTGGCCAGAGGATGGAGGTATTCTTTCTACTCGCTCTCTTTTTACTTGTTGAAAATATTTTATTTTCAACAGTCTCTACCTCGAATCACTTTTCATTTGGTACCGAGTATTTCTAGGCCGTGACTGACATCTCTCTAGTGCGTCCTGGTGAACACCACGCTCTTTCTTGGGAGTCTCCTTCACAGCTGTTGCTCTCCCGAGCTCCGTACCTTGCAGAATGCTGCCAAAATCTGAGTCTTAATCGTAGTGAAGAACCTTTACTTAATCATTATTCTCTGTGTGTGCATGATCCTCTTACGTGTGGGCACTCATGCCATGGTGGGCACGTGAGGTCAGAGGAAACCCTGTGGAGTTATTTCTTTCTCCCTTTATGTGAGCTCCAGGGATGGAAGCCAGTTCACTAAGCTTGTGCAGTGAGCACCATTCCCCGTGAGACATTTCATCAGGCACTCGGCACTCTCTTTACTAAGGGCTCCATGGTTTACCTTCATTCACTGCCCTCTGATGGGGGGGGGGGTGAGGAGACAAAGCTGTAGCAATCTTTTATCATTTTGATCCCGGAAGGCACAAAGTCCATGAAGGAGTTGTTGAGATACTGCAGAACAGCAGGTGAATAGCATTTTCTACTGCAGGCTGCTCTGGGCTGTGTGCAAATGGCCTCTCTTGTTGAATTTTGAAAAGCCCCTGTTAGCATTCTGTCTAAACTCCACCCCCACAGTTACCTGGCAACAGCCAGGTAGGCCTGGTCCACTATAAAAGGGGCTGCTTGCCTTTCCCCCCCACCCCCCTCTTGTTCTGCCTTCTTACTCCCCCTCTTTCTCCTTGTCTCTTCCCCCTCTCTCCAGGTACTCAAGGCCAGCCTCTACTTCCTCTCTCTCTCTCTCTCTCTCTCTCTCTCTCTCTCTCTCTCTCTCTCTCTCTCTCTCTCCTCCCCCTCCCTCCCTCCCTCTCTCCCTCTCTCTGCCTCTTCTACCCTCTTAACTCCCCTCCTCACGCTCTAAATACACTCTATTCTAAACTATACTGTTGTGTGGCTGGTTCCTCAGGGAGAAGGGATGCCTCGGCATGGCCCCGCTGAGACATCCCTTTCACCCATACCTCACCACACACCCGTAGAACATGGTCCCTATCTCTTTATATTTTTATAAACACATCAGCATGTGTGGAGGATCTGAGTCATTTAGAAGTTGCTTTCGGTTCTAAGACAAGTGGTTTGATTTAGTTTTGTTTTTAAAATTTATTTTATTTATACGAGTACATCACCATAGCTCTCTTCAGACACACCAGAAGAGGGCATCCCAGTACAGGTGATTATGAGCCACCATGTGGTTGCTTGGAATTGAACTCAGGACCTCTGGAAGAGCAGCAGACAATGCTCTTTACTGCTGAGCCACCTCTCCAGCCCCTATATTTTTTAAATTTTTTTATTTTTTTTATTTTATTAAGTATTACTGTGCATATGTCACAAGCATATGTAGAAGATTGAAGACAAGATTGAGGGAACTGGTTCTCTCCTACCATGGGAGTGCTGGCCTTGAACCTCAGTTCATCTGGCTTGGTGGCAGGTGCCTTGACCTGCCAAGTCATCTTTTGCTTGGCCCTTTTTGTTCATGTTGTTAATATTTTATTTACTGGACCACACTAGGTTCTTGATTCATAAGAGAATTAAATGACCCAATTTATTTTAATTTTGAAAGTGGATCAGAATTTATGACTGCAAATTGAGGCATGTTATTTGATTTAGCCACCTGTTTTCTGATTTGAGGGGTAAGGGATTTTTAGATTTTTTTTTTGAGACAGGGTTTCTCTGTTGTAGCCCTCCCTGGCTTTCTGTGTCCAAAGTGCTAAGATTAAAGACATATCCCACCAGCACCTGGCTTTGTTTTTATTTTTTGAGGCGGGGGAGAGTGTTATTTTTGTTGTTTGTTTGTTTGTTTTTAAACTCCAGGTCTCAGCTGGGTGGTGGTGTTGCACGCCTTTAGTCCCACCACTTGGGAGGCAGAGGCAGGTGCATTTCTGAGTTCGAGGCCAGCCTGGTCTACAGAGTGAGTTCCAGGACAGCCAGAACTACACAGAGAAACCCTGTCTCGAAAAACCAAAAAAAAATAAATAAATAAAAATAAAAAAATAAATAAACTCCAGATCTCTTGTAGCTCAGGCTGGTGACTAACCTGCTCTGTGGCTGAAGATGAGTTTGAGTTTCACAGTAAAACAAACACACAATAATGTGGGACCCATGCAAACCTAAATGTGACACGTCTGATCTTCCTGCTTCTACCTCCTGCGTGCTGGGCTGACATACTTTCGAAGCCTTGACTTTATTAAATTCAACAACAATCAGACACACATAAAACAACAAAATCCCCAAAGGTAAGAAAAGCCCAAAAGTCAAAACTAGAACGACATACACAGTATCTGTAGAACTGTGTTCTCTGATTACCATGAATATATCCTGTGTGTTCTCTAGTGTTTTAAATCCTGTAAGACTAAGATTGTAGCCGGGCGGTGGTGATGCACTCCTTTAATCCCAGCACTTGGGAGGCAGAGGCAGGCGGATTTCTGAGTTCAAGGCCAGCCTGGTCTACAGAGTGAGTTCTAGGACAGCCAGAGCTATACAGAGAAACCCTGTCTCGAAAACCAAAAAAAAAAAAAAAAAGGCTAAGGTTGTAAATAAATCCATGTCCTCCCAGAGGGCACATCTTGCATAACCAGTGATCAAACTACCATCCATCCATCTCTCTACCATCGTGGAATGCAAACAGGCTGACAAGTCCTTGTCAGGGAATGTGCAGCCTGATAGGGCTGATATAGGAGAGGTGGGCCAGCTAATGATTATAGTGAAATGTACAGACGAGTCCAGGATTAGGTTATCGTAGTCAAGAATGTACATTTTTATATGTGCTTGCTTTGATGATGCATACATTAAAATTCAAGCAATGCAGGAAAACCTTGGCATGTGCGGTCCCTGAGCAGAGATGACAGAAACTCATGAGCACTTTTTATTTTTGTGAGGCAACATGTTGTAGTCAGACTATGTGGGCATTTGGTCTCAGAAAGCCTGGGTTCGAGACCTGTCTCTATCTTCTCTTTGTTTGCATTAAGTCATCTAACTCTGGGCCTCAGTCTTTTCACTTTTAAAAGCAGAGAGAGAACTTTGAGATGATTCCAGAGGCCAGTCCAGACACATGACTCCGTGGGGTGAGTTGCTGTTGTATAATGGGAAGCTGGCAGGCTTCTGTGCTGTCCCTGCACAGCTGGGCTAAGGGGTTCTGAGGTGCCAAAGAGGGTCTTAGGTGTGAATGCTGCATTCAGAAGCAACCTCTTGGGAAAAAAGTAATCCTGACAAGTTTAAGAGCAACAACATGGCTCTTTAGTTCTGAAATCAAGAGACTAGATGGCCTCCTTGTAACATGCTGCCTGAAGCATCTTCACTGAGCCGTCCCCTCCCCCACCCATCCTCCAAAACAAGAGCACAGATGGTGTATACAAAATAGTCGAGGTTTCACGTTACCAAGTTCTACGTAGGATGGGGATTTATTTAGGGGCCATTAACAGAGCCTGACCACTGGAGTATTTCTTGGCAATCCTGTCCAAAATCAGCTTTGACTATATCCCTGCATTCCCTTCTGACTATGGATCTGTTACACTGGAGCTGTATTAATGGAACCCGAGGAAGTCTCTAGGGAAGACCCTGGTGTTCAATAAGATCTCATCATCCAAAGAATGAAACATACATTTTGAATTAACCTGTGTTTTGAAGACTGAGTACTTACTTTTTCCAAGTTCATGTTGCCTCTCTCTAACTCATTTCAAAGAATGTGCTGTTCACTCGAATAATTACGTGAGTACTTGTTTATTCTTTGTTATTAGCTTGATGTGTTTGTGTTTGGTTGTTATTCATTAGGAATCATCCACCTTTCCATAAGGATCTTAAAGCCCGTGCTCACAGCGACATACTTCCTCCAACAAGGCCACACCTCCTAATAGTGCCACTCCCTGAGCTAAGCATATTCAAACTGTGTGAAAGAGACTTTGCTAGGCACCACTAAGTGGAATCCTATGGTGTTGGTCTTCTGTATCTGGTCAAATCAGCAGCATCCCTGAAGGCTCATCCTTTAGCAGGTGTCAGAATTTCCCTCCTTTTGGACACTAAATCCTTGTTGAGGACTATGAATGAAATCAGGCTCAGTTGGGACTGGAGAGATGGCTCAGCTGTTAAGAGCACTGGCTGCTCTTCCACAGGTCCTGAGTTGAATTTCCAGCAACCACATGATGGCTCACAACCATCTGTAATGGGATCCAGTGCATGTACATAATATATATGTAGATCTTCCTTTTAAAAAAATATTTAAAAAAAAAAAAAGAAATTCAGCTCAAAGAACCAAAACAACCACTTCATAAGTGAAAAAAGGAAAAAGTTGGCCGGGTGGTGGTGGCGCACGCCTTTAATCCCAGCACTTCGGAGGCAGAGGCAGGTGGATTTCTGAGTTCAAGGCCAGCCTGGTCTACAGAGTGAGTTCCAGGACAGCCAGGGCTACACAGAGAAACCCTGTCTCGAAAAACAAACAAACAAAAAAAAACAAAAAAAAAAAAAAAAAAAAAAAAGGAAAAAGTTTATTCCAAACTGCCAAGGTTGTCTCCCGGAAAGCATGGAAAAGCGACAGGGGAAGGATCTTCAGGGTTGAACTGGACAGGGAGAAATAAGGGGCTTGTAGGCAGGGACTGCGGGAGCCTAGAGTCTAGTATTGACCTTAAGACAAGTTAATAGTCACCACAGTCATGTGTTAATTGAAAGGCACAAGCTGCTCTTGCCAAATAAAAGGAGAATGACCCTCTTTTTAGCAAGCAGAGACTTTCTTGAGTCCACAAGAGAATAGGCACATTTGTCTAAATGCCCAACTTGGGAAAAGGACTTTCTTGAGGGGTCAGACATTCCAACCTTTTGTTGATTATAAAGGTGAAGGAGTGATATAGCCTCTTCTGTAAACACTTTCCTCTGAACTGGGGGAAGTTGTCGGGGCTCAGGAAGGCTAGAATATTGGTCAAGAAACTGGGAAGGTCAGGCAAGAGCCAGAAACATCTGGCTTTTCACTCACTGCCCAGGTTCTGTGGGGGCTATCTGACGATAGAAAAGTACAGGCCACTTTGAAGTAGTCTGGAATGCTGCTCCAAAGCAAGGCCTCAGGCTGGTAGGTGATGGTCGGAGGAGGCCTGGGGAAATGTTATCAGAAACATCTGCTACGGGGAATAATCATTATTACAAGAAATATGGAAATCAGTGGGCCAGTGAGGTGTAAGAGCCAAGGGCCCATAGGAGACCAAAATGAGAGTTCTCCAAAGGAATTGGTCCTTGGTGGCCCTACAGTCTTTTCCAGCTCCAATACATTTTTAGTCCTTTCTTCCACTTGGCCAAACTGGTTTACATTGACACAGCAGTCTTCTTAGAGAAAGAGGCAGGTCTCTGGGCGGTGGTGGCCCATGCCTTTAATCCCAGCACTTAGGAGGCAGAGGCAGGCAGATTTCTGAGTTCAAGGCCAGCCTGGTCTCCAGAGTGAGTTCCAGGACAGCCAGGGCTACACAGAGAAACCCTGTCTCAAAAAAAAAAAAAAAAAAAAGAGAGAGAGAGAGAGAAAGAAAGAGGCAGGTGCTTCCCTTTCAGCACTTAACCAACCAAGCTTAACTTCAATTTTGTAGGACCAACAAAGCCAGAGAAGTGAGCTGGTTTTTAGAGTAATTGTGTTGATTTCTACATGGTGTCTGCAGCTGAGATAGATACAAACTGTGACCCCAAGCCACCTGTGGCCAACCCTTAGGAACCACTGAGGCTGCCAGGTGAATTTCAGCCACTACCAGGAGGGCTATGGCCTGTTGATCTCTGGGTGAAACTTAGGGGATTATAGAATTCTCCTTCCGTGTAGAGGGTGAGTTGGGGAAGTAGCAGAGTGGAGAGCAGGGAGCTTGAGTGGATTTGTCTGTACACTGGTAAAGCTTGAATTGGCACCAGAATAGGGTTCCTTCTGGGGCTGGTAAGATTCTTGAAAGTGTGCTGACGAGGGGCAGATATGATGGGAATAGATATTGAAGAAGCAGTCACCTGGTATCTCCAGAGAGTAAAGAGGCCCAGACAAGAGGCTGAGGTGCCTATTTAACATATCAAAATGGACCTGGACTCCACCTTCTCTCAGCGTCTCTCAGTCTTACCCATGGCAGGGTATGGCTTGCATACCCTACCTCTACCCTGGACTCTCCAGACCAGGGCCTGGGCTGCCCTTCTCACAGAGACTCTTCCCTATACAATCTAGACATTTTGGTTACCACACCCTTTATACCTTTTGCCTCCTGACTGCTGTCCTTAGCTCCTCTCTCTCCATTCCTCTTTGTCTCTCCCTACATGACTCAGTGTCATGATCACTGTGAACTCTCAGATGTGTCTACCTCTGCCTATGCTCTCCCATGTATCTATAATAAACTGCCCCGGCCTGCGGGGATTTCAACAGGATACCCTAAGAGAAAAGGGGAGAGAATGGAAGGGACAAAAGACACAAAGAACGAGACCAAGACAAATTTTCTGATCAAGGTCTGTAGAGCTGTATTTTCTCAGGCAATTTATACAGGCAGGGAAGGGGATAATGTATTTGGGGGAATTTCACAGAAACTGGGCGTTCTGCCACAGTGGATATCTTGCAACCGCCAATGTTTTTGTCTGGCTCAGGACGCAGCGACCATTGGCCACCTGCTTTCTCAGGAGTCGATAGCTGAGGAAAAACAAAACCTAAAACTATTCTTTCAAAATGGAGTAAGGTTGGCTCCCAGCAATAAACCATCTCCTCCACCAAACCTAGGAGCAGGCATGGCCTTTCCTC
>NW_021604911.1:17276-18590 GCF_004785775.1 Grammomys surdaster | reverse complement strand
AGATATTGAGAGACAGAATTGGTTATTAAATAAAGATATTGACAGAACTGGTTTATAAATAAATATGTTGATAGAATTGGTTTTTAAATAAAGATATTGACAGAATTGTTTATTAAATAAAGATACTGATAGAATTGTTTATTAAATAAAGACCTTGACAGAATTGGTTTTTAAATAAAGACATTGACAGAATCTGTTATTAAATAAGGAAATTGATAGAATTAGTTTTTAAATAATGATAATGACAGAACTGGTTATTACAGAATTGATTATTAAATAAAGCTTTTGACACAATTGGTTATTAAATAAAGATATTGACAGAACTGTAAATTAAATAAAGATATTGACAGAATTGTTTATTACAAAATTGATTATTAAATAACGATATTGACAGAATTTGTTTTTAAATAAAAATATTGACAGAATAGGTTATTAAATAAATATACTGACAGACAGAATTTATTATTGTATATAGATATTGACAGAACTAGTTATTAAATAAAGATATTGACAGAATTGGTTATTAAATAAAGATATTGACAGAAATGGTTTCTAAATAAAGATATTGACAGAATTGGTGTTTAAATAAAGATATTGACAGAAGTGGTTATTACAGAATTGATTCTTAAATAAAGATATTGACAGAATTTTTATTAAATAAAGATATTGACAGAAACTGTTTTTAAATAAAGATATTGACACAATTGATTATTAAATAATGATATTGACATAATTGGTTTTTAAATACAGATATTTACAGAATTGATTATTACAGAATTGATTATTAAATAAAGATATGGACAGAATTGATTATTAAATAAAGATATTGACAGAATTGATTTTTAAATAAAGATATTGACAGAATTTTTTATTAATTAAAGATATTGACAGAACTGTTTATTAAATAAAGATACTAACATAATTGTTTATTAAATAAAGATACTGACAGAATTGGTTTTTAAATGAAGATATTGACACAATTGGTTACTACATAATTGATTATTAAATACAAATATTGACAGAATTGTTTATTAAATAAAGTTATTTACAGACTGGTTATTAAATATATAAAGATATTGACAGTATTGGTGTTTAAATAAAGATGTTGACAGAATTGGATTTTAAATAAAGATATCGACAGAATTGGTTATTATATAATTGATTATTAAATGAAGATATTGACAGAATTGGTTATTAAATAAAATATTGAATGAATTGGTTTTTAAATAAAGATATTGACAGAACTGTTTATTAAATAAAATATTGACAGAATTGGTTTTTAAATAAAAATATTGACAGAAATGGTGTTTAAAT
>NW_021604911.1:0-17266 GCF_004785775.1 Grammomys surdaster | reverse complement strand
GGCCAGCCCCTGTGGACCTCTGAGGTGGTCAGATAGCTGGATAACTTTGTGGGGCAACACCCACCAGAACTCATACTGAAGGGTACATGAGATACCATCCTGTATCCCATGGTAAGTGTACCTAAGTTTTGAGGGTGTGTAGTGGGCTTATTTTCACTTCCAACCATACTCCAGGCTCATACCAGGGAAGCTGAAGGCCTCAAGGGCACACAGAACAGTCTACCTATTGCCCTAGGTCCTCTTTATAGCCTTCTGCAGCTAGATTTAAAACCAGTGATGGGCCTAATGCCCCATTTTTCCTTTAGACTTAACTTGTAGACCAAGCTGTCCTTCAAATCACAGATTTATGCCTGTGTGTTGTTTTAACGTTCCTTGCTATCACTTGACTTGTTATAGTAAATTATCCACTTGTGTGCACTCATCCATTAAAAGTGTCAGTTCTCCAGGGTGGTGGTGGCACACACCTTTAATCCCAGCACTTGGGAGGCAGAGACAGGCAGATTTCTGAATTCTAGGCCAGCCTCGTCTACAGAGTGAGTTCTAGGATAGCCAGGTCTATATAGAGAAACCCTGTCTCGAAAAACAAACAAACAAAAAATGTAACATGGTTTCCCAACTTAGAAAAGGACAAGTGAGTCATAGGCAGAGTCATAGTGACCTGTCCTCTGAACCTTCACCCAGCCCATACCCGTTTCTGAAAGATATCTGTATTCCCCCTAAACACCCACACTCCAGTGTCATCCCATTCCCAACATCCTGCCTTTCTGTGTTTACAACACCTGTATGAATGAATTACGATTTGAGAAAAAATAAATAAAGTATGTATAAAAAGGAAAGAAGAAAATGCATGCCAAAGTAGCAGGTTTCATGAAGCATCATTATATTTGGGGGTTAGCCATTATCAATATAATAACAGAAACTTTAAATATGATTATAACTGTAGCAATGTTACCAGTAGATGTCTGATAGATGTGTCTTTTGATATGTCTTTGTAGACTTAATGTTGGCAGAATTATAATAGTTTAAAAAATAGTGTGAAAATTTAAAAAAATAAAAGAAAGTGTTAGTTCCTGTACAACCTCAGCCACAAAGAGCTGTAAATCACTGTGTTGGTCAGTGAATTGAATATTGTTCATTGTTAAGAGCAGTCAGTACTCTTACATATAGCTATCTGTAGAGCTTCTTGGAGGTGTTCTTATTTGTGATAAGAATCATGAGCTATTTTATAAAGATATTTTGCAATAAGTTATTAGCAAGTCCAGACTGAAAAATCTATAATTCACTGAAATCTTGACTATTATTCTGGCATCAAATTAGTTTTACCTTGATTAAGAATCACTTATCTGTCACACATGTTACAGGAACAAAGCTAAAGGCTTACAGGGGAGAATCCTTGTGAAATTCACCATGAACTTGATGACACTTGAGAAGAAGCCAAAATTGTAAATGCCTCTTCCAACTGACTCAAAAAATATCCTTCTATCTTTTAGTTATCAGGATTATAGCCCTGGTAAGATGAAGCATTTATGTGTCAATAGTACAGGGCTTAGAAACCACCTTTTCATCAGAAACTTCAGCTCAAAAGGCTTCTAAGACTGTGTCATATGATATCTGTAAACTTGTGCAGCAGGTTCCTTTATATGTGGATGAGAAGAGTTCTTCAAGCTGTTAAATAGCACCTTGACAGATGTCCTCTAGTGGTGCCCCAAACGTGATTGTTTTTGTTTACTCTGAACATTGTGCTACAGCTTTGCTTGTGTTAACGTCCCTGATTTTTCTTTTGAAGTTTTGTAAAATATTCTGATGGCTGAAGGAGTGAAATTCCATGGTCCCTGGGATACAATGTTACCAGCTTCTATTGTATTGCATGATATACTTAATCTTTCAATACAATAGCATTCCCACTAGACAGTGTGTAACTGTAATTTTTGAAAGCCTGTTTTTCATGACTTTTCATCACTTTCCATCTAGCTCACCACCCACCAGAGGTATTGAAAAAGAAAGGAAATGGAGGAAGTGGACCAGTTTCAAAATGGTTCTTTGGAGCAACTCCAATCTGCTATGACATCTAATGAGCAGCTCTGTTCACAGGTTGGCAGCAGCAGTTGGATCCACTCGGAAACTCTTCATGGCTATACCAGCAAGCCAGTTCAGTAATGTGGGGATAGCAGCAGCAGTGGCACAAAGTAGTAGGAACAGTCAGGACTCAGCTGAAGGCACTAATCAGCAGGAGGCTTCGGACTAGCATGTACATCAGGAAAAATTCTCAGCTATACTTTTCTCGAGGAAATAAAGATCAGTGAACACAAAAGACCAAGAAGTGTTTAGCTATGCAATCAAGCCAAGGCCCTCTCCTAGTCCCTTGAGTCCTACTTATACTCCCTCCAAACACCATGTGTCAGAGACACTAAGGTGGCCCCAAATAAAAAAAGAAAAATTAGTTCAAACCCTTGGGTGTCACTTGAACAATGGCTTTCAAATTTTCATAAAACTTTTGAACTCCTGAGGGTATTTTTCCTTCACATCTTTAATGATTAGAATGTGTACAATCTAGCCACAAAACAATACAAAAGTCTGGAGGCAGAAGCAGGTGGATTCCTGTTTTTGTGGCAAGCCTCATCTATAGAAAGATTGAGGAGAGAGAGAAAGAGAGAGAGAGATAGAGAGAGAGAGAGAGGCGAGAGGAGAGAGGAGTGGAGAGGAGAGAGAGAGGGAGAGAAGGGGAGAGGGAGAGAGGAAGAGAGGGAGAGAGTGAGAGAGGGAGAGAGGGTGAGAGGGAGAGAGGGTGAGAGGGTGAGAGGGAGACAGGGAGAGAGGGAGAGAAGGAGAGAGGAGAGAGAGGAGAGAGATGAGAAAAGAGAGACAAAACCAGGTTGGCCAGGGTTTACACAGAGAAATCAAGTCATAAAAAAAGAGGGGTGAGGAGGGAGAGAAATTGTGTATCACTGTATCATCTTTCTTTCATAAGTTCTACTTGGCTATCTTCCTGTATTTTCTCAATAGATGCTAATGCTATTTGTATTATATCATTTTCGTGATAGTGTTAGCAAATCTCAATGGGCCTTTCTTAGGACTGGGCTGGAAGAGAACAATTTCAATGCCCTTAAGAAGGCAGAGAGAGCCAAAAAATGGCAGCAGCTAACAAGTAATTTTACAAAATGTCCCAGCTGGTAAAGTCCTTACAAGGCACAAAACAGTGTGTAATTATTTTCAAAACATTTTATGCTGATTGTATTTCCAATCTCCAGTTTCAAAAACCAGAAATAAAACATAGCAGTACATCTCTGAAGCAGTGACAAGGGATCTAAGATGCAGGGGGAAAATGAGGGAGTCCATGCTGGTTTCAGCAGAATCCATCCTACAAGTAAAGTTACCCACCAAAAGCTAAGACCATGTTTGATGGTGAGCTTTTCCCATTCTGAGTTTGATATGAGCATAACATTTTAATAATATAACATTTTAAAAATATGAGCATCTTAGAAATAGAACCAGATCAAAAACAGTTTTTAACTGGAAACTAAAATTGCAATCAACAAGCATGTGATGGTAGCTCTTTATTTTCTCATTTAAGCTGTCAACATTCTGGAATCTGTTTGTTGCTCATTCACTGCTTCTAACTATACACAAGCATGATGTGGAAGAAGCTTTGTATTGGGAAGACTCGCCTCTTATGCCATCACATTTTCTAATGTCTGATTAAAATAATCAATGTCTTACAGCTTATGCTATCTACAACATTCACAATTCTTCTATGAGCATTGTAGTTTTGAAAATATGATTACTTTGTGGTGCCCAAACATGGGGCTCAAAGTAGGTAAGCTTTCTCAATCCTCTTTCTAACAAAAACACATTTCGAGGTAAGGATAGAACTTCTTCAGATTGCTGCAGACTCCTACATAGAGAATAATCGAGTTAAGACAACAAGAGGTTAAAAACCATGGGGCATTCACACTCCAAGAACAGGGGCTTGTTCCTGGTGGTATTAAATCATATGTTAGAAAGTAGTGGTGCTAAAACTTCAAAGAAGAGTTTGACAGCAGTTTATGACTTTGTACTGAGGGTCAACCCATGGTTCCCAGAGGAAGGAAGCATGTCTTTAGAAAATTGGGAAAAGGTAAGACAAGTGATGAGGAGGTTTTATCAATGTCATGGCCCTAGACAGGTCCTGAGTCAAGCATTCTCATTTTGGATACAAATTAGAGACCTCCTTTAAGAAAAACCATAAGTGGAATTCTTTGCAGAAGAAGCGCCCTCAGAGGATGAGGTAACTACTCTGAGGACATAAACTAAGTCATATAATACTTCCTCATCTACCACTAATCTCCTCAAGGCACAACTGGGAGATGATTGGTTAAGTGATGAGGAATAACAAGAACTGGATGAAAGAACGGAGCAGTATGATCTTGCTAAAGGAAGGGATCCTTTACACGATAAAAATCTTTCTAGGACAGAAATAGACGATATTTTTGCCTCAGCTACTGCCCCTTCTACTTTTAAAACAATATCAGCCAAGCTTGAAAGAAAAATGCCAATGAATAGGGGATTTTTAGGGGCCATAAAAGAAGCAAGGCCAAAAGGAGACTTGGACTTTTGATTCCCAGCAACAATTTTTGAAGGAGAGACACCCCAATGGGAACCTCTCCCTTTAAAAACTCTTAAAGAACTACAATGTTCTGTAAAAAGCATTGGGCCGAATGTTTGATACACTCTAGAGATTGTGGAAATGTTGGGTAGCATGTGGATAACTCCTTACAACTGGCATCAGACTAAAGAGTCCACTCTTAGCCCTGCACATTTTATAGTGTGGAGGACTGAATATGAGGATAGAGCATGGGAAGTGGTTCAGAATTTAGCCGTCAAGAAGAAGGAGGATATACTTACAATATCAGTGCTCT
This sequence comes from Grammomys surdaster, assembly GCF_004785775.1. Lineage (NCBI taxonomy): Eukaryota > Metazoa > Chordata > Mammalia > Rodentia > Muridae > Grammomys > Grammomys surdaster. The sequence goes on along the minus strand of NW_021604911.1, from coordinate 12,371 downwards.
TGGGTAGAAAAGACTATAACGTCTCCCAGAAATAAGTTGGTTTAGAGAGGGAAGAACTAGAAGAAGTTTCCAAGATAGCAGTAGATACTTGGAGAAGGCTTTCTCTTGTTGATGGAAAGACAACTCTATTAGCAGGAATCAAACAAAAACAAGATGAGCCATATGAAGACTTTGTTACTAAAATGGAGGAAGAGTTACACAGGATGCTTCCTACCTCTGAGAGCTCTAACACATTACAAAAACAACTTGCATGGGAAAATGCCAATATTCTCTGCCAGGAACTAATTAGACATATCAGAAAAACATTTTATAATGTAAAAAAATACATTAAAGTATCTATACACGATTTAATTATACATAATTAAAGCATGATTATGGTAGTTTGGATGATATAAATGGAGCTTAACATGCTGAAATATTAGCAGCAGGATAGAGAGTGGTGCTAAGTGTGATTTTAAATAAGGGGTGTTGACACAGTAGATTTCAGATGAGAGGAATATTCATATGAGGCTTAGAAAATTTCTTTTGGAATTTTGGTGAGGAATAGGGCTTCCTTGTGAGCTTAAGAGTTTTCGGGAGGATAATTTAAAGAGATGTATATTAATAACATTAATTAAGGAAGCCTCAAAGAGACCTACATTAGACTTTGTTCAGCGGTACTCTCTGATGGGGAATATTTTGAAGAAGTAAAGGAAAGTGTGAAAGGAAAAGCCCAAAATGTAGGGGTTCAAATACAGTGTTCACAACAGGGTATCAGGAAGTAGAATGGAGTTAAATCATGTATCCAAAGATACAAAATGAAAGTAACTGAGAAATCAACAGGGGAAAACATCCTGACCAGCTAAGGATTCTCTTTGTAGATTTTCAGATGAGAAAGGTATGGTTTACATTATATAGGCCTTTTAATGCTGCAGTTATTTTTTTTTCATTTGGACAAAAGAAGATATGATTCTGATTCAAATGGCCAAGAGATGGACAGGGATGGTTGCTGTCAGTTGTCAACATGACTACATATGTTGGGAACTAAAATCCATAAATGGGAGAAAAATCAGAGATCCAGATCATGGGCTAGAAAACAGAGGGTTTTGTTCAAAATCATGCCATGGTATTACAGTTACTTTGGATAGAGATCTTGAGAATACTGGCTCTGAAAAGCTTTGTGTTTATGCATGATAGTATATAACTTTAATCCCAAGAGAGAGAGGCGAGGTAATTTCTGAGTTCAAGGGCAACCAAGAACAAAGAAAGAAAAGAATAATGTTCTTTATTTGGTAAAGTTAAAGAAAAGATTAGTTCCAAGCAAGGTGGTTCACAAATCAAGTCTGTGAGTCTAGCAGATCTCTGGGTTCAAGGTTAGTCTAGAGATCATGTTCGATGACAGCAATACTTAGGCAGTGAGCAAACCATTGAGACTAGGTTGCTGGGATAAATGCCATTGAACTATCGCTGTGTTCCAGCAACTGATAGAACTTGGAAGTTTTGGGCATGTTGCTATGGCTTAAGAATCCAAAATATTAGAGTTTACTTGGATAGCTGAACCAAATTAGTTTGAGCTAAGAAATTGCCAGTGACTTAGAAAATGTCATCGTTGATGTATAATATATTGGAAGTATTTTATGAGAGCACCAAGAAGCTGTGTTCCAGAGATAGCCCTCCTGCAGGCAGCCAGATAATTTGTAAGAATCTTTGAGGTGGTACTGAAGGAATGAAGGGATCAGAATAGCAGTTGAGGCCTGGTCCTGTGAGTGGCTAGGTAAGGCCATTGGGGAAATTCCTGCTTCAGTGTCTGTTGAAGTACAAGAACTGAAAGGGGTTATACAATGAAGTTGAGGAATGATACCATGAAGAATGCCTAGGAGAGGCTCATGGTGAAAGTGCTGCCTGGTGGAAGTAGAAGAACTGGGTGTATTTGAGAGTCCAGTATAATGGGATGACCACAAGGAAGAGCAGCAACAGTGGAGTACTATTGGCAGGAGCTTATGGTCACACAGAAACTAGAACTGAAAGGTGAAACCCAAGATCTTTTTGTAAGATCCCAGAAGTTCCTCAGTGAGCCCTGTGGGATGCCTGTTGTGGAAAACAGCTATCAGGGATTGGAACCAACACAAGACAAAGGTGACAGTTTCTCTTATAAAGCACAAGTATACTATAGTTTGCAAACCTGAAAAGAGTTGGACATCAGTAAAGTCAATGTAGGAATTGAAATTTTTGCAGTTGGATTTTTGGTTTCATTTGAAGGAGTATCATCACTGTGAAGTTTTGAAATGTTTATATATTCTCTATGATGATGTACATATGTGATCTGATGTTAAGCTTTTACTTGATGCTGGAATGAATTTTAGAGAGTTCAGGAAGAGGAAAGGACATTTAGGATTCTGAGCTTTATTGAGTCTGGACTAGACTATGGGTATTTTGGCATTGGATAGTTTCTAAGGTCCTTTGGGTTGATATAGATCCCATAATATCTCTCTCTCTCTCGGTTTTTTTTTTCCAGAGGCAAGTTAGTGCCAGGAAATGGTTGTGATTGTTTCACTATGCTTAGCCTACATGAATTTAGCACTAATCAGATATGTGGCCTTACTGAGGATGGGGTCACTTTGTCATAGGAAGTGTGTCACAATGATGGGTTCATGAAAATCTAAGATCAGGCCAGCTTCATTAAAACCATCCTCCTGGCAGCCCGCGGAAGAGAATAACCTGCCTTCCTTGGCGCCTTTAGTTGTAGGTCATCCTGAATGGTGTCCAAATTTCTGCCATCGTGTTAATAGAAGTAATCTTTAAGTTGTGAGTCAGCCCAAATTGACTGTCATCCTCACTAAGTGTTGTCTTACACATGGATTCTCTTCACTGTCATGAATCCTTAAGTAACATAGAAAGGGGTACCAGAGACTGGGTTTTCATTGTGATAGGTGTATCCATGTTTTTGTTAGTAGGAAATTCAATTCTGGCAGTTTGGATGCTTTAAATGGAGCTTAATATGCTGAAGTATTAGCATCAGGGCAGAGAGTGGAGCTAAGAATGACTTTAAATAAGGGAGCTTGGCGCAGTAGCTTTCAGATGAGAGGAGTATTAATATGAGGCTTAGAAAATACCTTTTGGTATTTTGGTGAAGAAGAGGGCTTCTTTGTGCACTTGTCTTAATAGTTTTCTGGAGGGTAACTTAAAGAGATTTAAATTAATAACATCAATATTGGGAACATCTAAGAGACCTAGATTAGACTTTGTTATGTTGTTGACTCTTATGGGAAACATTTCAAGGAGTAGAGTAAAATGGAAAACCAAAAGCCCAAAATGGAGGGGTTCAAAATATTGTTCACAACAGGGTATCAGGAAGTAGAATGGTGTTAAATCTTGTATACAAAGATACTAAATGGAAGGAAATGAGAATTGACCAGGGGGAAATATCCTGACCAGCTAGGGATTCTCTTTGGAGATTTTCAGTTGAGAAAGGGATGGTTTTTATTATATAGGCCTTTTAATGCTGCAGTTATTTTTTTTTTCATTTGGACAAAAGAAGATATGATTCTGATTCAAATGGCCAAGAGATGGACGGGGATGGCTGCGGTCACTTGTCAACATGACTACATATGTTGTGAACTAATGTCCAGAAATTGGAGAAAAAGAAGAGATCCAGATCAAGGGCTAGAAAACAGAGGGTTTTGGTCCAAATCATGCTGTGGTATAACAGTAACTGTTGATAGAGATCTTGAGAATACTGGCTCTGAAAAGATTTGTGTTTATGCATTATAGTATATATCTTTAATCTCAATAGAGAGAGAGGCAAGGTAATTTCTGAGTTCAAGGCCATCCTAGAACAAAGAAAGTAAAGAAGAGTTTCTTTATTTGGTAAAGGTAAAGAAAAGATTAGTTCCAAGTATGGTTGTGCACAAATCAAGTGTGTGAGACAAGCAGATCTCTGGATTAAGGTTAGTCTACAGATCATGTTCCATGAGAGCAATACTTAGGCAGTGAGCAAACCATTGAGACTAGGTTATTGGGATAAATGCCATTGAACTAGGGGCCCTGTTCCAGCACCAGCAACTGATAGAACTTGGAAGTTTTGGGCATGTTGCTATGGCTATAGAATCCAGAATAGTAGAGTTTACTTGGATAGCTGAATCAAGTTAGTTTGAGCTAAGAAATTGGCAGTGACTTAGAAAATGTCATCGTTGATGTATAATATATTGGAAGTATTTTATGAGAGCACCAAGAAGCTGTGTTCCAGAGATAGCCCTCCTCCAGGCAGCCAGATAATTTGTAAGAATCTTCCAGGTGGTACTGAAGGAATGAAGGGATCAGAAGAGCAGTTGAGGCCTGGTCCTGTGAGTGGCTAGGTAAGGCCATTGGGGAAATTGCTGCTTCAGTGTCTGTTGAAGTCCAAGGACTGAAAGGGGTTATACAATGAAGTTGAGGAATGATACCAGGAAAACTGCCTAGGAGAGGCTCATGGTGAAAGTGCTGCCTTGTGGAAGCAGAAGAACTGGGTGTATTTGAGAGTTCAGTAAAATGGGATGACCACAAGGAAGAGCAGCAACAGTGGAGTACTATTGGCAGGAGCTTATGGTCACACAGAAACTAGAATTGAAAGGTGAAACCCAAGATCTTTTTGTAAGATCCCAGAAGTTCCTCAGTGAACCCTGTGGGATGCCTGTTGTGGAAAACAGCTATCAGGGAATGGAACCAGCACAAGACAAAGGTGACAGTTTCTTTTATACAGCACAAGTGGATTATAGTTTGCAAACCTGAAAAGAGCTGGACATCAATAAAGTCAATGCAGGAATTGAAATTTTTGCAGTTGGATTTTTGGCTTCATTTGAAGGTGTGTCATCACTGTGAAGTTTTGAAATGTTTATATATTCTCTATGATGTTGTACATATGTGATCTGATGTTAAGCTTTTATTTGATGCTGGAATGAATTTTAGAGAGTTCAGGAAGAGGAAAGGACATTTAGGATTCTGAGCTTTATTGAGTCTGGACTAGACTATGGATATTTTGGCATTGGATAGTTTCTAAGGTCCTTTGGCTTGATATAGCTCCCATAATATCTCTCTCTCTCTTTTATTTTCTTTCTTTCTTTCTTTTTTTTTTTTTTAGAGAGGCAAGTTAGTGCCAGGGAATGGTTGTGATTGTTCACTATGCTTAGCCTACATGAATTTAGCACTAATCAGATATGTGGCCTTACTGAGGATGGGGTCGCTTTGTCATAGGAAGTGTGTCACAATGGAGGATTCATGAAAATCTCAGATCAGGCCACCTTGGTTAAAACCATCCTCCTGGCAGCCCGTGGAAGAGAATAACCTGCCTTCCTTGGCGCCTTTAGTCCTAGGTCATCCTGAATGGTGTCCGAATTTCTGCCATCATTAATAGAAGGAATCTTTAATTTGTAAGTCAGCCCAAAATGACTGTCATCCTCACTAAGTGTTGTCTTACTCATGGGGTCTCTTCACTGTCATGAATCATTAAGAAACATAGAAAGGGGTACCAGAGACTGGGTTTTCATTGTGATAGGTCTATCCATGTTTTTGTTAGTAGGAAATTCGATTCAGGCAGTTTGGATGCTTTAAATGGAGCTTAATATGCTGAAGTATTAGCAGCAGGGCAGTGAGTGGTGCTAAGAGTGATTTTAAATAAGGGGGCTTGGCACAGTAGATTTCAGATGAGAGGAGTATTAATATGAGGCTTAGAAAATACCTTTTGGTATTTTGGTGAAGAAGAGGGCTTCTTTGTTCACTTGTCTTAAGAGTTTTCTGGAGGGTAATTTAAAGAGATGTAAATTAATAACATCAATATTGGGAACATCTAAGAGACCTAGATTAGACTTTGTTATGTTGTTGACTCTTATGGGAAACATTTCAAGGAGTAGAGTAAAATGGAAAACCAAAAGACCAAAATGGAGGGGTTCAAAATAGTGTTCACAACAGGGTATCAGGAAGTAGAATGGTTTTAAATCTTGTATTCAAAGATACTAAATGGAAGGAACTGAGAATTGACCAGGGGGAAATATCCTGACCAGCTAGGGATTCTCTTTGTAGATTTTCAGTTGAGAAAGGGATGGTTTTTATTATATAGGCCTTTTAATGCTGCAGTTATTTTTTTTTCATTTGGACAAAAGAAGATATGATTCTGATTCAAATGGCCAAGAGATGGATGGGGATGGCTGCGGTCACTTGTCAACATGACTACATATGTTGTGAACTAATGTCCAGAAATTGGAGAAAAATAAGAGATCCAGATCAAGGGCTAGAAAACAGAGGGTTTTGGTCCAAATCATGCTGTGGTATAACAGTAACTGTTGATATAGATCTTGAGAATACTGACTCTGAAAAGATTTGTGTTTATGCATTATAGCATACATCTTTAATCTCAAGAGAGAGAGAGGCAAGGTAATTTCTGAGTTCAAGGCCAACCTAGAACAAAGAAAGTAAAGAAGAGGTTCTTTATTTGGTAAAGGTAAAGAAAAGATTAGTTCCAAGTATGGTTTTGCACAAATCAAGTGTGTGAGACAAGCAGATCTCTGGATTAAGGTTAGTCTACAGATCATGTTCCATGACAGCAATACTTAGGCAGTGAGCAAACCATTGAGACTAGGTTGCTGGGATAAATGCCATTGAACTAGGGGCCATGTTCCAGCACCAGCAACTGATAGAACTTGGAAGTTTTGGGCATGTGACTATGGCTTTAGAATCCAGAATAGTAGAGTATACTTGGACAGCTGAATCAAGTTAGTTTTAGCTTAGAAGTTTCCAGTGACTTAGAAACTGTCATCGTTCAGATATAATATATTGGAAGTATTTTATGACAGCTCCAAGAAGCTGTGTTCAAGAGATAGACTTCCTGCAGGCAGCCAGATAATTTGTAGGAATCTTCCATGTGGTACTGAAGGAATGGAGAGATCCTGAGGAGCACTTGAGGCCTGGTCCTGTGAGTGACTAGGTAAGACAACTGGGGAAATTGCTGTTTCAGTGTCTGTTGAAGCCCAAGGACTAAAAGGGGTTATACAATGAAGTTGAGTATTGGTACCTTGAAGACTGCCTCGGAGAGGCTCATGGTGAAAGTGCTGCCTGGTGGAAGCAGAAGAACTTGGTGTGTTTGAGAATCCAGTAAAATGGAATGACCACAAGGAAGAGCAGCAACAGTGGAGTACTATTGGCAGGAGCTTATGATCACACAGAAACTAGAGCTGTAAGGTGAAACCAAAGCTCTTTGTGTAAGAGCACAGATGATCCTCAGTGAACCCTGTGGGATGAATGTTTAGGAAAGCAGCTATCAGGGATTGGAACCAGCACAAGACAAAGGTGACAGTATCTTTTATTCAGCACAAGTGGATTATAGTTTGGAAGCCTAAAAAGAGTTGGACATCAGTAAAGTCAATACAGGAATTGAAATTTTTGCAGTTGGATTTTTGGCTTCATTTGAAGGAGTATCATCACTGTGAAGTTTCGAAATATTTATATATACCCTATGATGTTGTACATATGTTATCTGCTGTTAAGCTTTTATTTGATTCTGTAATGAATTTTAGAGAGTTTAGGAGGAGCAAAGGACATTTAGGATTCTGAGCTTTGTTGAGTCTGGACTAGACTATGGGTATTTTGGCATTGGATAGTTTCTAAGGTACTTTGGGTTGGTATAGCCCCGATAATCTCATTTTTTTTCCAGAGACAAATTAGTGCCAGTGAATGGTTTTGATTGTTTCACTATGCTTAGCCTACATAAATTTAACACTAATCAGATATGTGGCCATACTGAGGATGTTCACTCTTTGTCATAGGAAGTGTGTCACAATGGAGGATTCATGAAAATCTCAGGTCAGGACAGCTTGGTTAAAACCATCCTCCTTCTAGCCTGTGGAAGAGAATAACCTGCCTTCCTTTGCACCTTTAGCACTATGTCATCCTGAATGGTGTCCGAATTACTGTCGTGGTGTTATTAGAAGGAATCTATAAGTTGTAAGTCCACCCAAATTGACTGTCATCCTCACTAAGTGTTGTCTTACTCATGGGGGCTCTTCACTGTGATAAATCCTTAACTAACATAGAAGTGGGTACCAGAGACTGTATTATCATTGTGATAGGTCTGTCCATGTTTTTGTTTGTAGGAAATTCGATTCTGGCAGTTTGGATGCTTTAAAGTAGCTTAATATGTTGAAGTATTAGCAGGAGGGCAGAGAGTGGTGCTAATAGTGATTTTAAATGAGGGGTGCTTTGCACAGTATATTTCAGAAGAGAGGAGTATTAATATCAGGTTTAGAAAATATCTTTTCATATTTTGGTGAAGAATAGGGCTTCCTTGTGTGCTTGTCTTAAGAGTTATCTGGAGGGGAATTTAAAGAGATGTAAATTAATACCATTAATAAAGGGAGCCTCAAAGACACCTCGATTAGACTTTATTCTATTTTTCACTATATGGGAAACATTTCAAGAAGCAGAGTAAAATGGGAAACATAAAGCCCAAAATGGAGTGTTTCAAATACTGTGTTCAAAACCGGGCATCAGGAAGTAGAATAGTGTTAAATCATCTATCCAAAGATACTAAACTGAAGTAACTGAGAATAGACCAGGTGGAAATATCCTCCACAGCTAGGGATTCTCTTTGTAGATTTTCAGTTGAGAAAGGGATGGTTTATATTTTATAGGCGTTTTAATGCTGCAGTTATTTTTTTTCATTTGGACAAAAGAAGATATGATTCTGAACCAAATGCCCAAGAAATGGACGAGGATGGGTGCTGTCAGTTGTCAACATGACTACATATGTTGTGAAGTAAAATCCATAAATGGGAGAAAAAGCAGTGATCTACATCATGGGCTAGAAAACAGAGGGATTTTGTCCAAATCATGCTGTGGTATTACAGTAACTTTGGATAGAGATCTTGAGAATACTGGCACTGAAAATCTTTGTGTTTATGCATGATAGTATATATCTTTAATCCAAAGAGAGAGAGCGGTAAGATAATTTCTGAGGTCAAGGCCAACCTAGAACAAAGAAAGAAAAGAATGGTGTTCTTTATTTGGTAAAGGTAAAGAAAAGCTTAGTTCCAAGCATGGTTGTGCACAAATCAAGTGTGTGAGACAAGCAGATCTCTGGTTTCAAGGTTAGTCTATAGATCATGTTCCATGACAGCAATACTTAGGCAGAGAGCAAACCATTGAGACTAGGTTGCTGGGATAAATGCCATTGAACTAGGGGCCGTGTTCCAGCACCAGCAACTGATATAACTTGGAAGTTTTGGGCATGTGGCTATGGCTTTAGAATCCAGAATAATAGAGTACACTTGGACAGCTGAATGAAGTTAGTTTGAGCTTAGAAATTGCCAGTGACTTAGAAACTGTCATCGTTCAGATATAATATATTGGAAGTATTTTATGAGAGCACCAAGAAGCTGTGTTCAAGAGATAGACTTCCTGCAGGCAGCCAGATAATTTGTAGGAATCTTCCATGTGGTACTGAAGGAATGGAGGGACCCTGAAGACCAGTTGAGGCCTGGTCCTGTGAGTGGCTAGGTTAGGACACTGGGGAAATTGCTGCCTCAGTGTGTGTTGAAGCCCAACGATTGAAAGGGGTTACACAATGAAGTTGAGTATTGGTACCTTGAAGACTGCCTTGGAGAGGCTCATGGTGAAAGTGCTGCATGATGGAAGCAGAAGAACTTGGTGTGTTTGAGAATACAGTAAAATGGGATGACCACAAGGAAGAGCAGCAACAGTGGAGTACTATTGGAAGTAGCTTATGGTCACGCTGAAACTGGAGCTGTAAGGTGAAACCCAAGCTCCTTTTATTAGAGCCCAGAAGTTCCTCAGTGAGCCCTGTGTGATGCCTGTTGAGGAAAGCAGCTATAAGTGACTGGTACCAGCAAAAGACAAAGGTGAAAGTTTCTTTTATACAGCACAAGTCGATTATTGTTTGCAAACCTGAAAAGAGTTGGACATCAATAAAGTCAATGCAGGAATGGAAATTTTTGCAGTTGTATTTTTGGCTTCATTTGAAGGAGTATCATCACTGTGAAGTTGTGAAATGTTTATATAGACCCCATGATGTTGTACATATGTGATCAGATGTTAAGCTTTCATTTAATGCTCGAATGTATTTTAGAAGTTCAGGAAGAGAAAAGGACATTTAGGATTCTGAGCTTTGTTGAGTCTGGACTAGACTATGGGTATTTTGGCATTGGATACTTTCTAAGGTCCTTTGGCTTGCTATAGCCGCCATAGAAAATGGTTTTGATTGTTTCACTATGCTTAGCCTACATGAATTTAGCACTAATCAGATATGTGGCCTTACTGAGGATGGGGTCGCATTGTCATAGGAAGTGTGTCACAATGGAGGATTCTTGAAAATCTCAGGTCAGGACAGCTTGGTTAAAACCATCCCCCTGGCTGCCTGTGGAAGAGAATAACCTGCCTTCCCTGTCTCATTTAGCACTACGTCATCCTGAATGGTGTCCGAATTTCTGACATCGTGTTAGTGGGAGGAATCTTTAAGTTGTAAGTCAGCCCAAATTGACTGTCATCCTCCATAAAAGTTGTCTTACTCATGGGGTCTCTTCTCTGTGATGAATCCTTAACTAACATAGAAGTGGGTACCAGAGACTGGGTTATCATTATGATAGGTCTGTCCATGTTGTTATTTTTGTTGGAAATTCGATTCTGGCAGTTTGGATGCTTTAAATGGAGCTTAATATGCTGAAGTATTAGCAGCAGGGCAGAGAGTGGTGCTAAGACTGATTTTAAATTAGGGGTCTTAGCACAGTAGATTTCATAGGAGAGGAGTATTAATGTGAGACTTAGAAAATATCTTTTGTTATTTTGGTGAAGAATGGGGCTTCTTTGTGCACTTGTCTTCAGAGTATTCTGGAGGGTAAGTTAAAGAGATCTAAATAAATACAATTAATAAAGGGAGCCTCAAAGAGCCCTAAATTAGACTTTGTACTGTTGTTCACTCTCATGGGATACATTTGAAGAAGTAGAGTAAAATGGGAAACAGAAAGTCCAAAATGGAGGGGTTCAAACATAGTGTTCAGAATAGGGTATCAGGAAGTAGAATGTAGTTAAATCATGTAACCACAGATACTAAATGGAAGTAACTGAGAATTGACCAGAGGGGAAAATACTTCCCAGCTAGGGGTTCTCCTTGTAGATTTTCAGTTGAGAAAGGCATGGTTTATATTATGTAGGCCTTTTAATGCTGCAGTTTTTTTTTTATTTGGACAAAAAAAGATGTGATTCTGATTCAAATTGCCAAGAGATGGACGGAGATGGCTGTTGTCAGTTGTAACCAAAAATACATATGTTGTGAACTAACATCGATAAATGGGAGAAAAATCACAGATCTAGATCATGGGCTAGAAAACAGAGGGTTATGGTCCAAATCATGCCGTGGTATTACAGTTACTTTGGATAGAGATCTTGAGAATACTGGCTCTGAAAAGCTTTGTGTTTATCCATGAGAATATCAATCTTAAATCCCAAGAGAGAGGCAGGGTTTTTCTTAGTTCAAGGCCAACCTAGAACAAAGAAAGAAAAGAATAGTATTCTTTATTTGGTAACGGTAAAGAAAATATTAGTTCCAAGCTCGGTGGTGCACAAATCAAGTGTGTGAGACAAGCAGATCACTTGGTTCAAGGTTAGTCTACAGATCATGTTCCAAGACAGCAATACTTAGACAGTGAGCAAACCATTGAGACTAGGTTGCTGGGATAAATGCCATTGAACTAGGGGCCCTGTTCCAGCACGAGCAACTGATTGAACTTGGAAGTTTTGGGCATGTTGCTATGGCTTTAGAATCCAGAATATTAAAATTTACTTGGATAGCTGAATCAGGTTAGTTTGAGCTAAGAAATTGCCAGTGACTTAGAAAATGTCTCCGTTGATGTATAATATATTGGAAATATTTTGTGAGAGCACCAAGAATCTGTGTTCCAGAGATAGCCCTCCTGCAGGCAGCCAGATATTTTGTAAGAATCTTCCAGGTGGTACTGAATGAATGAAGGGATCCTGAAGAGCAGTTGAGGCCTGGTCCTGTGAGTGGCTAGGTAACGCCATTGGGGAAATTGCTGCTTCAGTGTCTGTGGAAGTCCAAGGACTGAATGGGGTTATACAATGAATTTTTGGATTGGTATCTTGAAGACTGCCTAGGAGAGGTTCATTGTGAAAGTGCTGCCTGGTGGAAGCAGAAGAACTGGGTGTATTTGAGAGTCCAGGAAAATGGGATGACAACAAAGAAGGGCACTAACAGTGGAGTACTATTGGCAGGAGCTTATGGTCTCACAGAAACTAGAGCTGAAAGATGAAACTTAACCTTTTATTGTAAGAGCCCAGATGATCCTCAGTGAACCCGGTCGGATGCCTGTTGAGGAAAGCAGCTATCAGTGATT
>NW_021604910.1:28569-33710 GCF_004785775.1 Grammomys surdaster | reverse complement strand
TATATATATATATATATATATATATATATATATATATATATATATATTAGAATACACACACACACACTCTCACACACTCACATATATATTCTTGTTTCACCACTTCACCCAATGGGCTCCAACCACACTACTTTGCCATTCACTCTTTTCTTCTGTGTTCTTCTTTGTATTTCTTTCTTGTGGCCTCCCACTTAGAGCTGGAAGTCATGATCCTCCTCCTGTCTCGGTCTCTCAAGTGCTGGATTACAGTGGCTTTACCTTGTCTGTCCTGGGAACTTGCTCTGTATACTAGGCTGGCTTTGAACTCACGGGGAAGATCCAGCCTGCCCCTGCATGCCTCCAATCCCAGCACTCGGGAAGCAGAGGCAGGTAAATCTTTAAGTTTGAGGCCAGCCTTGTCTGCAGTGTGGGTTCCAGGACAGCTAGTCCTACACAGAGAATCCCTATCTGGAAAAAATTTTTTAAAGGTTTTTCCACCTCTTTTAGTAGAATCATCTCAACGCCATTTATTTTGGCCGATCCTTTTTCCAGCGACTAGTAACGCCATTCCCATTATAAAACAAGTTCCCTTGAGTTTGTTTTCAGTTCGGCCTAACAATCTTTATTTTCCTCCAAGCGGAGATGCTTTTCTCCGAGCATCTTTCTGGACTACCTTTCCCTTGCTCTTCAGTTCGCAGCTCGGCAGACAGCTCTGTCATATCTCCATTGTCTCTAGGCCCTTTGCGCTCCTCAACTCTGAAGGGCCTGTAGAACCCAGGGCATTAGAATGTCGCCATTGCTAGACTGTTGCTAGGGCGGTTGCCATGGAGACTTCTGAGAGAACCAACCTTCGGCTTCCTAGTGACAGAATAAAGTTGGCGTCAGAGTCAACATGGGGTGCGTCACTCGACTGATGACTATTGATACTTCAGTTTTATTTCTTTTTATCCATGGGCTAATACTGATGACTATTGATTATTCATGTTCATTATCTCTGACTTACTATTATCTTTGACTGATGACTATTGATACTTCAGTTTTACTGATTTCTGATTTCCCAAGAATTATGACTGATGACTATTGATTATTCATGTTCATTTATTTCTGATTAACTATTATCGACGAATGGTGAATATTGTTTATTCCTGTTCATTTATTTCTGACTTACTATTATCTATGATTGATGACTATTGATATTTCAGATTTACATATTTCTGATTTACTATTAAGTATGACTGATGACTATTGATGATTCATATTCATTTATTTCTGACTTACTCTTAGCTATGTCTGATGACTATCAAGATTTCAGCCTTATTTTTTCCTGCTTTACAATTAACTATGACTGATGGTTTTGATTATTCATGTTCATTATTATCTGATTTACTTTTATCCAAGATCGTGAATATTGATTATTCCTGTTCATTTATTTCTGAATTAGTAATATCTATGACTGATAACTATTGATATATCAGCTTTATTTTTTTCTGATTTCCTATTAATTATGTCTGATGACTATGGATGATTCATGTTCATTATTTTCAGATTTGCCATTAACCACGAATGGTGAATATTGATTCTTCATGTTCATTTATTTCTGACTTACTCTTATCTATGACTGATGACTATTGATATTTCAGCTTCATTTATTTCTGGTTTACTATTGAATATCCCTGATTACAATTGATTATTCATGTTACTTTATGTCTGATTAACTATTATCAACGAATGCTGAATATTGATTTTTCCTGTTCATTTATTTCTGACTTACTATTTTCTATTACTGATGACTATTGATATTTCAGCTTTATATGTTTCTGATTTACTATGAACTATGACTGATGACTATTGATTATTCATGTTCATTTATTTCTGATTTACTATTATCCACGAAAGCTGAATATTGATTATTCATGTTCAGTTATTTCTGAATTACTATAATCTATGACTGATGACTAATGATATTTCAGCTTTACTATTTTCTGGTTAATATTAACTATGACGGATGACTAAAGATTATTCACGTTCAATTATATTTGATTTACTATTACCCATGAATGGTGAATATTGATCATTCCTGATCATTACTCTTATCTATAACTGATGACTATTGATTTTTGAGCATTTTTTTATTTCTGATTTCCTATTAATTATGACTGATGTCTATTGTTCATTCATGTTCACTTTTTTCAGATTTACCCATATCCACGAATGGTCAATATTGATTATTCATGTTCATTTATTTCTGACTTACTATTATCTATGACTGATGACTATTGATACTACTTCAGGTTTATTTATTTCTGACTAACCATGAACTATGACTGATGACTAATGATTATTCAAGTTCTTTTTCTTCTGATTTACTATTACCCACGAATGGTAAATATTGACTATTCATGTTCATTTATTTCTGACTTACTATTATCTATAACTGATGACTATTAATATTTCAGCTTTGTAGGTTTTTGATTTACTATGAAATATGAATGTTGACTATCGATTTTTCATGTTCATTTTTTTCATTTTTAACATTATCCACGAATAGTGAATACTGATTATTTATCTTCATTTATACCTCATTTACTATTATCCAGAAATGGTGAATATTGATTGTTCATGTTCATTTATTTCTGACTTACTATTATCTATGAATGATGACTATTGATATTTCAGCTTTACATATTCTTGATTTACTATGAACTATGACACATGACTATTGATTATTAGTGTTCATTTTCTTCTGATTTACTATTATCTACGAATGGTCAATATTGATTATTCATGTTCATTTGTTTCTGACTTGCTATTAGCTATGACTGATGACTATTGATATTTCAGGTTTATTTATTTCTGATGTCCCATGAATTATGATTGATTACTGTTGATTTTTCATGTTTATTTATATCTGAGTTACCATTATCCACGAATGGAGGACAATGATTATTCCTGTTCATTTATTTCTGATTTACTATTATCTATGATCAGTGAATATTGATTATTCCAGTTCATTGATTTCTGACTTACTAATATCTATGACTGATGACTATTGATATTTCAGCTTTATTTGTTTCTGATTTCCTATTAAATATGAATGATGACTATTGGTTATTCATGATCATTTATTTCCGATTTTCTATTATCCACGAATGCTGGATATTGATTATTTCTGTTCATTTATTTCTGACTTACTATTATCTATGACTGATGACTATTGATATTTCAGCTTTATTTTTTTCTGGTTTACTATTAACTATGACTGATGACTATTGATTATACATGTTCTCTTATATCTGATTTAATATTATCCACTAATTGTGAATATTGATTACTGCTGTTCATTTATTATTGAATTACTATTTTCTATGACTGATGACTATTGATATTTCAGCATTGTTTATTTCTGATTTCCTATTAACTATGAATCATGACTATTGATTATTCAGGTTCTTCTTATTTTAGATTTACCAGTATCCACGAATTGTGAATATTCAATATTCAGGTTCATTTATTTCTGATTTACTATTATCAACGATTGGTGAATATTGATTATTCCTGTTCATTTATTTGTGACTTACTATTATCTATGACTGATGACTATTGATATTTCAGCTTTATTTATTTCTTGTTTCCTCTTAATTATGACTGATGACTATTGATTATTCATGTTCATTTTTTTCAGATTTACCGTTATCCACAAAAGGTTAATATTGATTATTATTGGTCATTTATTTCTGATTTACAATTTTCAATGATACGTGAATATTGATTATTCATGTTCAATAATATCTGATTTACTATTATCAATGAACGTGAATATTGATTATTCCTGTTCATTTATTTCGGAATTACTCTTATCTCTGACTGATGACTATTCACATTTCAGCTTTTTTTATTTCTGATTTCCTATTAATTATGACTGATGACTATTTTTCATTCATGTTCACTTTTTTCAGATTTACCATTATGCACGAATGGTGAATATTGTTCATTCCTGTTCATTTATTTCTGACTTACTATTAACTATGACTGATGACTATTGATATTTCAGCATTGTTTTTTTCATGTTTTCTATTAACTATGCCTGATGACTATTCATTATTCATCTTCATGTATATCTGATTTACTATTATCCAAGAATTGTGAATTTTGATAATTCCTGTTCATATTTTTCTGCCTTACTATTATCTATGACTGATGACTATTGATATTTCAGCTTCATTTATTTCTGGTTTACTATTTAGTATGACTGATGACTTTTGGTTATTCATGTTCGTTTATTTCTGATTTACTATTGTCCACGAACAGTGAATATTGTTTATTCCTGTTCATTTATTTCTGACTTAATATTATCTATGACTGATGACTATTGATATTTCAGGTTTATTTATTTTTGATGTCACATGAACTATGACTGATTACTATTGATTTTTCATGTTCAACTATATCTGATTTACTACTATCCACGAATGAAGAACATTGATTATTCCTGTTCATTGATTTCTGATTTACTATTATCAACGATCGATGAATATTGATTTTTCCAGTTCATTTATTTCTGACTTACTAATATCTATGACTGATGACTATTGATATTTCTTCTTTATTTATTTCTGATTTCCTCTTAAATATGAATGATGACTATTGGTTATTCATGATCATTTATTTCTGATTTACTATTATCCACGAATGCTGAATATTGATTATTGATGTTCATTTATTTCTGACTTACTATTATCTATGAATGATGTCTATTGATATTTCAGCTTTATTTTTTTCTGCTTTACTATTAAGTATGACGGATGACTATTGATTATTCATGTTCATTTATATCTGATTTACTATTTTCCACGAATGGTGAATATTGATTATTCATGTTCATTTATTTCTGACTTACTATTTTCTATGGCTTATGACTATTGATACTTCTGCTGTATAAATTTTTGATTTCCTATGAATTATGACTGATGACTTTCGGTTATTCTTGTTCATTTTTTTCATCTTTATCATCATCCATGTATGATGAATATTGATTATTTATGTTCACTTATTTCTGATTTACTATTATTCACGAATGCTGAATATTGATTATTCATGCTCATTTATTTCTGACTTACTATTATCTATGAAAGATGACTATTGAGATTTCAGCTTTATTTATT
>NW_021604910.1:26716-28559 GCF_004785775.1 Grammomys surdaster | reverse complement strand
ACAGCTTTATATGTTTCTGATTTACTAATAACTATGACTAATGACTAATGATTATTCATGTTCATTTATTTCTGATTTACTATAATCCACCAATGGTGAATATTGGTTATTCCTGTTCATTTATTTATGACATACTATTATCTATGACTAATGACTATTGATATTTCAGATTTGCTTATTTCTGATTTCCTATTAGCTATGACTGATGACTATCGATTATCCATGTCCATTTTTTTCAGATTTACCGTTATCCACGAATGGTGAATATTGATTATTCATGTTCATTTATTTCAGATTTACTATTATCTATGAGTGATGATAATTGATATTACAGCTTTATATATTTCTGATTTACTAAGAACTATGTCTAATGACTATTGATTATTTATGTTCATTTATTTCTGATTTACTATAATCCACCAATGGTGAATATTGATTATTCCTGTTCATTTATTTATGACATACTATTATCTATGACTAATGACTATTGATATTTCAGATTTGCTTATTTCTGATTTCCTATTAGCTATGACTGATGACTATTGATTATTCATGTTCATTTTTTTCAGATTTAACATTATCCACGAAATTTGAATATTGATTATTCATGTTCATTTATTTCTGTCTTACTATTACTTATGACTGATAACTATTGATATTTCCGCTTTATTTATTTCTCATTTGCTTTTATATATGACTGATGAATTTGGTTATTCATGTTCATTTATTTCTGCTTTACTATTATCCACAAATTGTGAATATTGATTTTTCTGTAAATTTATTTCTGACTTACTAGTATTTATCTCTCATGACATTTGAACCTTCAGCTTTATTTATTTCTGATTTCCCATGAACTATGAGTGATGACTACTGATTACTCAAGTTCATTTATTTCTGATTTACTATTTTCCACGAATGGTGAATATTGATTATGTATGTTCATTTATTTCTGACTTACGATTATCTATGATGGATGACTATTGATATATCAGATTTATTTATTTCTGATTTTCTATTAACTATGACTTATGACTATTGATTATTCATGTTCATTTTTTTCATATTTATCATTTTCCACGTATGGTGAATAGTGATTATTCACCTTCATTATTTCTGACTTACTATTACCTTTGAATGATGACTATTGATACTTCAGTTTTATTTATTTCTAATTTCCCATGATAAATGACTGATGACAATTGATTATTCATGTTCATTTATTTCTGATTGACTATTATCGATGAATGGTGAATACTGTTTATTCCTGTTCATTTATTTGTGACTTACTATTATCTATGACTGATGACTATTGATATTTCAGCTTTATTTGTTCTGCTTTACTATTAAGTATGACTGATGAATATTGATTTTTCATCTTCATTTACATATGATTTACTATTATCCATGAATGGTGAATTTTGAATATTCATGTTCATTTATTTCTGACTTACTATTATTTATGACTGATGACTTTTGATACTTCAGCTTCATTTATTTCTGATTTACTACGAACTATGTCTGATGACTATCGATTTTTCATGTTCATTTTTTTCATCTTTACCATTATTCACGAATGGTGAATATTGATTATTCATGTTCATTTATTTCTGACTTATGATTATCTATGACTGACGACTATTGATATTTCAGCTTTATTTTTTTCCGGTTTACAATTAACTATGACTGATGACTATTGATTATTCATGTTCATTTATGTCTGATTCACTATTATCCACGATAGTGAATATTGATTATTCCTGTTCATTTATTTCTGACTTACTCTTATCTATGACTGCTGACTATTGATATTTCAGCTTTATGTATTTCTGGCTTCCTATTAATT
>NW_021604910.1:9407-26706 GCF_004785775.1 Grammomys surdaster | reverse complement strand
TGTTCATTTATTTCAGACTTACTATTATCTATGACTGATGACTATTGTTATTTCAGCTTTATATATTTCTAATTTACTATCAACTATGACTGATGACTATCGATTTTTCATGTTCATTTTTTCATCTTTACCATTATTCACAAATGTTGAATATTGATTACTCATGTTCATTTATATCTGATTTACTATTTACCACGAATGGTGAATATTGATTATTTATGTTCATTTATTTCTGACTTACTATTATCTATGACAGATGACTATTGATATTTCAGCTTTATTTATTTCTGGTTTACTATTAAATATTACTGATGATTCTTGATTATTCATGTTCATTTAATTCTGATTTCCAATTATCCACGAATGGTGAATATTGATTATTCCTGTTGACTTATTTCTGACTTACTCTTATCTATGACTGATGACTATTCATAATTCAGCTTTATTATTTTCTGGTTTACTATTAAGTATGACTTATGACTATTGACTATTCATGTTCATTTATTTCTGATTTACTATTATCCACGAATGGTCAATACTGATTAGTCATGTTTATTTATTTTGGACTTACTATTATCTATGACTAATGTTATTTTATATTGATTTACTATTGTCTATTACTGATTATTATTGATATTTCATCTCCGTTTTTTTCTGATTTCCTATTAACTATGAATAATGACTATTGTTTATTCATGTTCATTTTTTTCAGATTTACCATTATCTATGAATAGTGAATATTGATTATTCATGTTCATTTATTTCTGACCTACTATTATCTATGACTGATGACTATTGATATTTCAGCTTTATCTATTTCTGACTTCCCATAAACTATGACTGATGACTATTGCTTACTCATGTTAATTTATTTCTGATTTACTATTATCCACGAATGTTGAATATTGATTATTCCTGTTCATTTATTTCTGACTTACAATTATCTATGACAGATGACTATTGATATTTCAGCTTTATTTATTTCTGATTTCCTATTAACTTTGACTGATCACTATTGGTTATTTATGTTCATTTTTTTCAGGTTTATCATTATCCACGAATGGTTAATATGGATTATTCATGTTCATTTATTTCTGATTTACTATTATCGACGATCGATGAATATTGTTTATTCCTATTCATTTATTTCTGACTTACTCTTATCTATAACTGGTAAGTATTGATTCTTCAGCTTTATTCATTTTGATTTTCCATGAACTAATAGTGATGACTATTGATTATTCATGTTCATTTATTTCTGATTTACTGTTATCCACGAATGGTGAATACTGATTATTCATGTTCATTATTTCTGACTTATTATTATCTTTGATTGATGAGTATTGATACTTCAGCTTTATTTATTTCTGATTTCTCATGAACTAAGACTGATAAATATTGATTATTCATTTTCATTTATATCAGATTATCAATTATCCACGAATGGTGAATATTGATTATTTCTGTTCATTTATTTCTGACTTATTATTATCTATGACTGATGACTATTGATATTTCAGCTTTATATATTTCTGATTGACTATTAAGTATGACTGATGACTATTGATTATTCCTGTTCATTTATATCTGATTTACTATTATCCACGAACGTGAATATTGATTATACCTTTTCATTTTTTTTCTGAATTACTCTTATCTATGATTGAAGACTATTGATATTTCAGCTTTATTTATTTCTGATTTCCTATTAATAATGACTGATGACTATTGATTATTCATGTTCACTTTTTTCAGATTTACAATTATCTACTAATGGTGAATATTGATTATTCATATTCATTTATTTCTGATTTACTATTATCCATGAATGCTCAATATCGTTTATTCCAGTTCATTTATTTCTGACTTACTATTATCTATGAGTGATAACTATTGATATTTCAGCTTTTTTTTCTGATTTACTATTAAATATTACTGATGACTATTGATTATTCATGTTCATTAATATCTTATTTCCTATTAACCACGAATGGTGAATATTGATTATTCATGTTCATTTATTTCTGATTTATTATTGTCAACGATTGGTGAATATTGATTATTCCTGTTCATTTATATCTGACTTACAATTATCTATGACAGATGACTATTGATATTTCAGCTTTATTTATTTCTGATTTCCTATTAATTATGACTGATGACTATTGATTATTCATGTTCATTTTGTTCAGATTTACCATTATCCACGTATGGTGAATATTGATTATTCATGTTCATTTTTTTCATCTTTACCATTATTCACGATTGGTGAATATTGATTATTCATGTTTATTTTTTTCGGATTTACTCTTATCCACAGATGGTGAATATTGATTATTCATATTCATTTATTTCTGACATACCATTATCTATGCCTGATGCCTATTGATATTTCAACTTCATATATTTCTGACTTCCCATGAACTCTGAAAGACGAATATTGATTATTCATGTAGATTTTTTTCAGATTTACCATTATGCACGAATGGTGAATATTGATTTTTCATGATCATTTGTTTCTGATTTTCTATTATCAACGATTGATGAATATTGATTATTCTTGTTCACTTATATCTGACTTATTATTATGTATGACTGGTGACTGTTGATTCTTCAGCTTTATTTATTTCTGATTTTCCATGAACTAATAGTAATGACTATTGATTATTCATGTTCATTTATTCCAGATTTACTATTATCCACGAATGGTGAATAGTGATTATTCATGTTCATTATTTCTGACTTACTATTATCTTTGACTGATGAGTATTGATACTTCAGCTTTATTTATTTCTGATTTATTATGAAATATGACAGATAACTATTGATTATTCATGTTCATTTATATCTGATTAACAGTTATTCACGAATGGTGAATATAGATTATTTCTGTTCATTTATTTCAGACTTACTATTATCTATGACTGATGACTATTGTTATTTCAGCTTTATATATTTGTGATTGACTATTAAGTATGACTGATGACTATTGATTATTCCTGTTCATTTGTTTCTGATTAACTATTATCCACGAACGTGAATATTGATTATTCCTGTTCATTTATTTCTGCCTTACTATTTTCTATGGCGATGACTATTGATATTTCAGCATTATTCATTTATCATGTCCCATGAACTATGACTGATGACTATTCATCATTAATGTTCATTTAATTCTGATTTACTATTATCTATGCATGGTGAATATTGATTATTCATGTTGATTTATTCTTACTTACTATTTTCTATAACTAATGACTATTGGTTATTCATGTTCATGTACTTCTGAATTACTTTTATCCACGAATGGTGAATATTGATTATTCCGGTTCATTTATTTCTCATTTACTATTATCTATAACTGATGACTCTCGATATATCAGCTTTATTTATTTCTGATATTCAATGAACTATGACTGATGACTATTGATTATTCATGTTCATTTATTTCTGATGTACTATTATCCACAAACGCTGAATATTGATTATCCCTGTTCATTTATTTCTGAATTCCTATTATCTATGACTGAAGATTATTGATATTTCATCTCTATTTATTTTAGATATCACATGAACTATGACTGATAAATATTGATTATTCATGTTCATTTATATCTGATTTACTATTATCTACGAATGCTGAATATTGATTATTCATGTTAATTTATTTCTGACTTACTATTATCTATCTGATATTTCAGATTTATTTCCTTCTGATTTCCCATGAACTATGACTGATGACTATTGATTATTCATGTTCATTTATTTCTGATTTACTATTATCCACGAATGGTCAATAATGATTATTCCTGGTCATTTATTTCTGACTTACTATTATCTATGACTGATGACTATTGATTCTTCAGCTTTATTTATTTATGATTTCCTATTAAATATGAATGATGACCATTGGTTCTTCATGATCATTTATTTCTGCTTTACTGTTATCCACGAGTCGTGAATATTGATTATTCCTGTTCTTTTATTTCTGATTTACTATTATCTATGACTGATGACTATTGATACAACAGCTTTACTTATTTCTGATTTCATATTAATTATGACTGATGACAATCGATTATTCTTGTTCATTTTTTTCATCTTTACCATTGTCCGAGAATGGTGAATATTGATTATTCATGTTCATTTATATCTGATTTACTATTATCCACGATCGTGAATATTGATTATTCCTGTTCATTCATTTCTGACTTACTATTATCTATGACTGATGACTATTGATAATTCAGCTTTATTTATTTCTGATTTCCTATTAATTATGACTAATGACTATTGATTATTCATGTTCATTTTTTTCAGATTTACCATTATCCATGTATGGTGAATATTGATTATTCCAGTTCATTTATTTCTGATTTACTATTATCTATGACTGATGGCGATTGGTCTTTCAGCTTTATTTATTTCTGATTTACCATTGAATATGCATGATGACCATTGATTATTCATGTTCATTTATATCTGATTAAGTATTATCCACGAATGCTGAATATTCATTATTCCTGTTTATTAATTTCTGACTTACTATTATCTATGACTGATGACAATTGATATTTAAGGTTTATTTATTTCTGATTTCCTATTAAATATGAATGATGACCATTCGTATTCATTATCATTTATTTCTGCTTTACAATTATCCATGAGTAGTGAATATTGATTATTTCTGTTCATTTATTTCTGATTTACTATTATCTATGACTGATGACTATTGATACTTCAGCTTTACTTTTTTCTGATTTCCCATGAATTATGACTGATGACTTTTGATTAATACTGTCTTTATTTCTGATATACTATTATTCATGAATGGTGGATATTGATTGTTCATGTTCATTGATTTCAGATTTACTCTTCACTATGACTGATGACAATTGATATTTCAGCTTTATATGTTTCTGATTTACTATGAACTATGACTGATGAATACTGATTATTCAATTTCAATTATTTCTGATTTACTATTTTCAACGAATCGTGAATATTGATTACTCATATTCATTTATTTTTGACTTACAATTATCTATGACTGATGACTATTGATATTTCAGCTTTATTTATTTTTGATTTTCCATGAACTATGACTGATGACTATTGATTATTCATGCTCATTTATTTCTGTTTTACTGTTATCCACGAATGGTGAGTAGTGATTATTCATGTTAAATTATTTCTGACTTATTTTTATCTTTGACTGATGACTATTGATAATTCAGCTTTATTTTTTCTGATTTCATATGAACTATGACTGATGAGTATTGATTATCCATGTTCATTTATTTCTTATTAACTAATATCCACCAATGGTGAATATTGATTATTCATGTTTATTTATTTCTGACTTACTATTATCTATGACGGATGACTATTGGTATTTCAGCTTTATTATTTCTGATATCACATGAACTATGACTGATTACTATTGATTATTCATGTTCGTTTATATCTGATTTGCTATTATACACAAATGGTGAATATTGATTATTCATGTTCCTTTATTTCTGATATACAATTATCCACTAATGGTGAATATTGATTATTCATGTTTATTTATTTCTGTCTTACTATTATCTGTGACGGATGACTATTGATATTTCAGATTTATATATTACTGATTTACTATGAGCTATGACTGAAGACTTTTGATTATTAATGATCGTTCTTTCTCATTTCCTATTTTCCACGAAGACTGAATATTGGTTATTCATGTTCATTTGTTTCTGACTTACCATTATCTATGACTGATGACTATTGATATTTCAGCTTTAATTATTTCTGATTTCCCAAGAACTATGAGTGATGACTATTGATTATTCATTTTCATTTATTTCTGATTTACTATTTTCCACGAATGGTGAATATTGTTTATTCATTTTAATTATTTCGGACTTACCATTATCTCTGACTGATGACTAACGATGCTTCTGTTTTATATATTTCTGACTTCCCATGAACTATGACTGATCAATATTGATTATTCATTTTAATTTATTTTTGGTTTACTATTATCCACGAATGGTGAATATTGATTATTCATGTTCATTTATTTCTGATTTTCTATTATCAACGACTGGTGAATATTGATTATTCCAGTTCATTTATTTCTGACATAGTATTATATATGACTGATGGCTATTGAGACTTCAGGTTTATTTATTTCTGATTTCCCTTGAATTATGACTGATGACTTTTGGTTATTCATGTTCATTTATTTCTGATTTACTATTATTTATGATTGATGACATTTGATACTTCAGCTTTATTTATTTCTGATTTCCATGATCTATGACTGATCACTATTGATTATTCAAGTTCATTTATTTCTGATTTCCTATTATCCACAAATGGTGAATATTGATTTTTCATGTTCGTTTATTTCTTACTTACTATTATCTATGACTAATGACTATTGATATTTCATCTATATTTATTTCTGATTTCCTAGTAACTATGATTGATGACTATTGGTTATTCATGTTCATTTATTTCTGACTTTCTATTATCCACGAATCGTGAATATTGATTATTCCTGTTCATTTGTTTCTGACTAACTCTTATCTATGACTGTTGACTATTGATATTTCAGCTTTATTTATTTCTGATTTCTTACTTATTATGAATTATGACTATTGATTATTCATGTTCATTTTTTTTTAGATTGACCATTATCCACGAATGGTGAATATTGATTATTGATGTTCATTTATTTCTGATTTACTGTTACCAACGATTGGTGAATATTGATTATTTCTGTTCATTTTTTTCAGACTTACTACTATCTATGACTGATGACTATTGATATGTCATCTTTATTTAATTTTGATATACTATTAACTTCGACTGATGACTATTTGTTACTCATGTTCATTTGTTTCTGATTTAGTAGTATCCACAAAACTTGAATGTTGATTATTCATTTTCATTTATTTCTGACTTAAGATTATTTATGATTGATGACATTTGATACTTCAGCTTTATTTATTTCTGATTTCCCATGAACTCTGACTGATGACTATTGTTTATTCATGTTCATTTATTTCTGATTAACTATTATTCAAGAATGGTGAATATTGATTATTACTGATCATTTATTTCTGACTTACTATTTTCTATGATTTATGACTATTGATATTTCATCTTTATATATTTCTGATTTACTATTAAGTATCACTGATGACTATTGATGATTCATGTTCATGTATTTCTGCTTACCTATTATCCACAAATGGTGAATATTGATTATTCATGTTCATTTATTTCTGATTTACTATTATCCACGAATTCTGAATGTTGATTATTCACGTTCATTTATTTCTGACTTACTATTATCTTTGTCTGATGACTATTGATATTTCAGTTTTGTTTTTTTTCTTGTTTACTATTAACTATGCCTGATGACTACTGATTATTCATGTTCATTTATATCTGATTATCTATTATCCACGAATGGTGAATATTGAATATTCCTGTTCATTTATTTCTGACTTACGTTTATCTATGACTGATGACTATTGATACTACGGTTTTTTTTTCTGATTTACTATTAAATATTTCTGATGACTATTGATTATTCATGTTCATTTATTTCTGATTTACTATTATAGACGAATGGTGAATATTGATTATTCCTGTTCATTTATTTCTGACTTACTATTATCTATGACTGATGACTATTGATATTTTAACTTTATTTATTTCTGATTTCCTGTTAAATATGACTGATGACTATCGAGCGTGTGATGTCACGGATGCGACATGAGAATGAATAATGTGTATGGCATCACGGGTCTTACATGGATGTGACAACACAGGTGTAAAATCACGGGTGTGACATCACAGGTGTGGCATGAGTAATGTGAAATCACGAGTGTGAAATCACAGCTGTGACATCATGGCTATGACATCATGGCTATGACATCACGGTTATGACATCATGGGTATGACCTCATGGGTATGACATCGTGGGTATTACATCGTGGCTATTATAATACAATATAATATAAAATATAATATATATAATATAAGATATGTAAATATAATATATAAATATAATATAAACATATAATATAAAATATATTACTTATATACATGTATATATATTTATATATGTGTATAAGTTTATATAAACTTATATATATGCGTTTATATAAATTTATGTTATATTATATATATATACATATATATATAATATTTATATGTATGTATATACATCTAAATTCCCTCGAACTACCCCCACCATATCAGGCCATATTTTATCTGGCTTCGTGTGTGTTGACGGCATACTTCCATGTTGTTCAATGCACGTGGCTCACGACCGATTGTGCCAGGACACAGGGTTCCACAGGAGGTTGACAGAATTGGATTTAATGATATTGACAGAATTGGTTTTTAAATAAAGATATTGACAGAATTGGTTATTAATTAAAGATATTGACAGAACTGTTCATTAAATAGGATATTGACAGAATTGGTTTTTAAATAAAGATATTGACAAAATTGGTTTCTACATAATTGATTATTTAATACAGATTTTGACAGAATTTTTTATTAAATAACGGTATTAACAGAAATGATTGTTAAATAAAGATATTGACAGAATTGGTTATTAAATAAAGATATTGAGAGAATTGGTTATTACAAAGTTGATTATTAAATACGATTTGGACAGAATTGGTTTTTAAATAAAGATACTGACAGAATTGGTGTTTAAATGAAGATGTTAACAGAATTGGTTATTGAATAAAGACATTGTCAGAATTGGTTTTTAAATAAAGGTATTGACAGAATTGGTTAAGACAAAATTGATTATTAAATAAAGATATTGACAGAATTGGTTATTATATACAGATATTGACAGAACTGGTTATTAAATGAAGATATTGACAGAATTATTTATTAAAAAAGATATTGACAGAATTGGTTATTAAATAAATATATTGTAAGACACAATTGGTTGTTAAATAAAGATATTGACAGAACTGTTTATTAAATAAAGGTCTTGACAGAATTGTTTATTACATAATTGATTACTAAATATAGATATTGACAGAAGTGTTTATTAAATAAAGATATTGACAGAACTGGTTATTAAATAAAGATATTAACACAATTGGTTATTAAAAACAGATATTGACAGAATTGGTTTTTAAATAAAGATATTGACAGAATTGGTTTTTAAATAAAGATATTGACACAATTGGTTACTACATAATTGATTATTAAATACAGATATTCACAGAATTGTTTATTAAATAAAGATATTGACAGAACTGGTTATTCAATAAAGTTATTGACAGAATTATTTATTAAATAAAGATATCAACAGAAATGGTCATTAAATAAAGATATTGACAGAACTGTTTATTTAATAAAGATATTGACAGAATTGGTTATTACAAAATTGATTATTAAATAACGATATTGACAGAACTGGTTATTAAATAAAGATATTGACATAATTGTTTATTACATAAAGATGTTGACAGTACTGGTTAATAAATAAATATATAGACAGAATTTTTTATTTAATACAGATATTGAGAGACAGAATTGGCTATTAAATAAAGATATTGAAAGAACTGGTTAATAAATAAATATGTTGACAGAATTGGCTTTTAAATAAAGATATTGACATAATTGTTTATTAAATAAAGATATTGACAGAATTGGTTTTTAAATAAAGATATTGACATAATTGGTTTTTAAACAAAGATATTGACAGAATCGGTTACTAAAGATACTGACAGAATTGTTTATTAAATAAAGATATTGACAGAATTGGTTTTTAAATAAAGATATTGACAGAATTGGTTATTAAATAAAGATTTTGACAGAATAGATTATTTAATAATGATATTGACAGAATTGCTTATTACAAAACTTATTATTGAATAAAGATATTGACAGAATTGGTTATTGAATAAAGATATTGTCAGAATTGGTTTTAAAATAAAGGTATTGACAGAATTGGTTATCACAAAATTGATTAATAAAAAAAAGATATTGACAGAATTGGTTATTAAAAAAAGATATTGACAGAAGTGGTTTTTAAAGAAAGTTATTGACAGAATGATTTATTAAAAAAATATTGACAGAATTGGTTAGAAAATAAACATATTGACAGACAGAATTGGTTATTATATACAGATATTGACAGAACTTGTTATTAAACAAAGATATTGACAGAATTGGTTTTTAAATAAAGATATTGACAGAATTGGTTATTTAATAAAGATATTGACAGAATTCGTTAATAAAAAAATTGATTATTAAATAAAGATATTGACAGAATTGGTTTTAAATAAAGATGTTGACAAAACTGTTTATTTACTAAAGATATTGACAGAATTGGTTATTAAATAAAGATATTGACAGAACTGGTTTTTAAATAAAAATGTTGACAGAATTGGTTATTAAATAAAATATTGACAGAAATGGTTTTTAAATAAATATATTGACAGAACTATTTATTATATAAAGATACTGACATAATTGTTTATTAAATAAAGATATTGACAGAATTGGTTTTTAAATAAAGATATTGACAGAATTGGTTATTAAATAAAGTTATTGACTGAATTGGTTGTTTAATAAAGATATTGACAGTATTGGTTATTTCAGAACTGATTATAAAATATAGATATTGACCGAATTGATTTCTACATAAAGATATTGACAGAATTGGTGTTTAAATTAAAATGTTGACAGAATTGACTTTTAAATGAAGATATTGACAGAATTGTTTATTAAATAAATATATTGACAGAATTGGTGATTAACTAAAGATATTGACAGAATTGGTTATTACAGAGTTGACTAGTAAATAAAGATATTTACAGAATTGGTTTTAAAATAAAGACATTGACAGAACTGCTTATTACAGAATTATTAAATAAAGATATTGACAGAATTGGTTATTAAATAAAGATATTGACAGTACTGGTTATTAAATAAATACATTCAGAGAATTGTTTATTAAATAAACATATTGAGAGAGAGAGAATTGTTTATTAAATAAAGATATTGACAGAACTGTTTTTTAAATAAAGATATTGACAGAGTTGGTTTCAAAATAAAGATATTGACAGAATTGGTTATTAAATAAAGATGTTGACAGAAGAGGGTTTAAATAAAAATATTGACAGAATGTTTTATTAAATAAAGATTTTGACAGAATTGCTTTTTAAATAAAGATATTGACAGAATTGGTTATTAAATAAAGATATAGACTGAATTGATTTCTAAATAAAGATACTGACAGAATTGGTTATTAAATAAATATATTGACAGAATTGGTTATTACAGAATTGATTTTTAAATAAAGATATTTACAGAATTGGTTTTTAAATAAAGACATAGACAGAACTGCTTATAACAGAGTTGATTATTAAATAAAGATATTGACAAAGTTGGTTATCAAATAATGATACTGACAGAAATGTTTATTAAAAAAGATATAGACAGAATTGGTTATTATATAAAGATATTGACAGAAACTGTTTTTAAATAAAGATATTGACAGAACTGGTTATTAAATAAGGATACTGACAGAATTTGTTTTTAAATAAAGATATTGACAGAATAGGTAATTACATAATTGATTATTAAATAAAGATATTGACAGAATTGGTTATTAAATAATGAAATGACTTAAGGGCAGTGACGGGGTGGACTTCTGGAGATGCTCAGTGCTCATGAAAGGACGGCTTGCTGGTGGACAGAGAAATGCATTTCTCACAGGACCATGGCATACATCATCTTGTAAACAGAGAGGCCCTTCTACCCTAGACAGTGTACCAGGAAGTCAATATATTTGCCAGCCACAAGCAGAGAGTAGGAGATGTGTCCACAAATACACATGTTGTTAGCTAGGTAAGTAGGTAGATATGTATTTAGTTAAGAATTTAGGTAGGTAGGTAGGTAGATAGATAGATAGATAGATAGATAGATAGATAGATAGTTACATATATACATAGATAGATGGATGGATAGATGGATGGATAGATGGTTAGATAGATAGATAGATAGATAGATAGATAGATAGATAGATAGATAGATAGATGGATTCATAGATACATAGATAGACACATAGATAGATACTTTGATAGATATATAAAAAGATAGGTAGTTAGGTAGATTATTAGACTGATAGATAAATGATAGATAGATAGATAGATAGATAGATAGGTAGATAGATAGGTAGATAGATAGATAGATAGATGATAGATAGATTAATAGATAGATGATAGATAGATAGATAGATAGATAGATAGATAGATAGATAGATATGTGGCCAGCCATCCAGTTATCATCCTGTGGTAGTGAGCATTGGAGAGAAAGTTTGAACACATCTTGAGAATTCCTAATGGGCACACTCTAAGGTTCTTGGTGTGAATCAGTATAAGAGGAGTTGGTGAGGGCAAAGTTGTACTGCGGGTATATTGGTGGTACAAGTGAGAAATGCTCATTGTGCTTTTTGTCTAGGTGTCTGTCATCTTTGGTCCACTTGAATCCTTTCTGTGAGCTCTGTGTTTCATGTGTGCCTAGCACATGATAGGCAGGTTTGTGTGTACTAGGAAAGGGATAGAAGGATCTATAGTGAAAGTGACTGGGGTACTTTGGAGGAATGTAGGTTATTAAAGCATCCCCTGAGTGCTGTGTGGTGGTTGGTGAAGGACTGGGGTATGGTGGAGGTGGGGTGTAGGGTTATCGAGAGGGGAGAGATTGTGAAGGAGCTGGCATTAGCTCATAATGGTTGCCTGGTCATTGTATAAACCCTTTCAGTCCTTGGACTTCAACAGACACTGAAGCAGCATTTTCCCCAATGGCCTTACCTAGCCACTCACAGGACAAGTCCTCAACTGCTCTTCAGGATCCCTTCATTCCTTCAGTACCACCTAGAAGATTCTTACAAAATATCTGGCTGCCTGCAGGAGATCTATCTCTGGAACACAGCTTCTTGGTGCTCTCATAAAATACTTCCAATATATTATACCTCAACGATGACAGTTTCGAAGTCACTGGCAATGTCTTAGCTCAAACGAACTTGATTCAGCTGTCCAAGTAAACTCTACTATTCTGGATTCTAAAGCCATAGGAACATGCCCAAAACTTCAAAGTTCTATCAGTTGCAGGAACACAGCCCCTAGTTCAATGGCATTTATCCCAGCAACCTAGCCTCAATGGTTTGCTCACTGCCTAAGTATTGCTGCCATGGAACATGATCTGTAGACTAACCTTGAAACCAGAGATCTGCTTGTCTCACACGCTTGATTTGCGCACAACCGTGCGTGGAACTAATCTTTTCTTTACCTTTACCAATTAAAGAAAACTATTCTATGCTTTCTTTGCTCTAGGTTGTCCTTAAACTCAGAAATTACCTTGCCTTTCTCTGTTGGGATTAAAGATGTATACTAACATGCATAAACACAGAGCTTTTCAGAGCCAGTATTCTCAAGATCTCTATCCAAAGTTACTGTAAAACCACGGCATGATTTGCACCAAAGCCCTCTGTTTACTAGCTCTTGATCTGGATCTTTGATTTTTCTCCCATGTATGGATATTACTTCACAACATATGTAGTCATGTTGATAACTGACAGCAGCCATCCCCGTCCATCTCTTGGCCATTTGAATCTGAATCATATCTTCTTTTGTCCAAATGAAAAAAAAATAACTGCAGCATTAAAAGGCCTATATAATATAAACCATCCCTTTCTCAACTGAAAATCTACAAAGAGAATCCCTAGCTGGGTAGGATATTTCCCCCTGGTCAATTCTCAGTTACTTCCATTTAGTATCTTTGGATACATGATTTAACACCATTCAACTTCCTGATACCCTTCTGTGAACACTATCTTTGAACCCCTCCATTTTGGGCTTTTGTTTTTCCATTTTACTCTACTTCTTGAAATGTTTCCCATAAGAGTGAAAAACATAACAAAGTCTAATCTAGGTCTCTTTGACGCTCCCTTTAAAATGGTATTAATTTACATGTCTTTAAATTACCCTCCAGAAAAATGTTAAGACAAGCGCACAAGGAAGCCCTATTCTGCACCAAAATATAAAAAGATATTTTGTAAGCCTCATATTAATACTCCTCTCGACTGAAATCTACTGTGCCAAGTCCCCTCATTTAAAATCACTCTTAGCACCACTCTCTGGCCTGCTGCTAAGACTTCAGCATATTAAGCTCCATTTAAAGCATCCAAACTGCTAGAATCTTATTTCCTACAAACAAAATCATGGACAGACCTATCACAATGATAACCCAATCTCTGGTACCCACTTCTATGTTAGCTAATGATTCATCACAGTGAAGAGACCCCATGAGTAAGACAACACTTATTGAGGATGACAGTCAATTTGGGCTGACTTACAACTTAAAGATTCCTCCTATTAACAGGATGGTAGAAATTCGGACACCATTCAAGATGACATAGTGCTAAACGTGCCAAAGAAGGCAGGTTATTCTCTTCCACAGGCTGCCAGTAGGATAATTTTACCAAGCTGGCCTGACCTGAGATTTTCATGAATCCTCCATTGTGACACACTTCCTATGACAAAGCAACCCAATTCTCAGTAAGGCCACATATCTGATTAGTGCTAAATTCATGTAGGCTAAGCACAGTGAAACAATCAAAATCATTCCCTGGCACTAATTTGTCTCGGCAAAAAAAAAAAAAAAAAATGAGATTACGGTGGCTATACCAAGCCATAGGACCTTAGAAAGTATCCAATGCCAAAATAACCAAAGTCATGTCAAGACTCAACCAAGCTCAGAATCCTAAATGTCCTTTTCTCTTCCTCAACTAATTAAAATTCATTGCAGCATCAAATGAAAGCATAACATCAGATCACATATGTACAATATCATAGGGTATATAGAAACATTTCAAAACTTTTCAGTGATGATACTCCTTCAAATGAAGCCAAAAATCCAACTTCAAAAATTTCAATTCCTGCATTGAATTTATTGATGTCCAACTCTTTTCAGGTTTACAAACTATAATCCAATTGTGCTTTATAAGAGAAACTGTCACCTTTGTCTTGTGCTGGTTCCAATCCCTGATAGCTGCTTTCCTCAACAGGCATCCCACAGGGTTCACTGAGGATCATCTGGGCTCTTACAAAAAGAACTTGGGTTTCACCTTACAGATCTAGTTTCTGTGTGACCATAAGCTCCTGCCAATAGTACTCCACTGTTGCTGCTCTTCTTTATGGTCATCCCATTTTACTGGACTCTAAAATACAACCAGTTTTTCTGCTTCCACCAGGCAGCTCTTTCACCATAAGCCTCTGCTATGCAGTCTTCAAGGTACCAATACTCAAGTTCATTGTATAACAACTTTCATTCCTTGGATTTCAACAGACACTGAAGCAGCAATTTCCCCAATGGCCTTACCTCGCCTCTCACAACACCAGGCCTCAAATGCTCTTCAGGATCACTTCCTTCCTTCAATACCACCTGGAAATTTCTTACAAATTATCTGGCTGGCTGCAGGAGGGCTATTTCTGGAACACAGCTACTTGGTGCTCCCATAAAATACTTCCAATTTATTATACCTCAACAATGACATTTTTTAACTCACTGTCAGTTTCTTAGCTCAAGCTAACTTGATTCAGCTATCTAAGTAAACTCTACTATTCTGGATTATAAAGCCATTGCAACATGCCCAAAACTTCCAAGTTCTACCAGTTGCTGGTGTTGGAACATGGCCCCTAGTTCAATGGCATTTATCCCAGCAACCTAGTCTCAATGGTTTGCTCACTGCCTAAGTATTGCTGTCATGGAACATGATCTCTAGACTAACCTTGAACCCAGAGATCTGCTTGTATCACACACTTGATTTGTGCACCACCATGATTTGAACTAATATTTTCATTATTAACCAAATGAAGAAACCTATTCTTTTCTTTCTTTTTTCTAGGTTGGCCTTGAACTCGGTTATAACCTTGCCTCTCTCTCTTGCGATAAAAGATGTATACTATCATGCATAAACACAAAGCTTTTCAGAGCCAGTATTCTCAAGATCTCTATCCAAAGTTACTGTAATACCATGGCATGATTTGCACCAAAACCCTCTGTTTTTTAGCCCATGATCTGGATCTCTGATTTTTCTCCCATTTATGGATTTTATTTCACAATGTATATAGTCATGTTGACAACTGACAGCAGCCATCCCTGTCCATCTCTTGGCCATTTGAATCAGAATCATATCTTCTTTTGTCCAAATGAAAAAAAAATAACTGCAGCATTAAAAGGCCTATATAATATAAACCATCACTTTCTCAACAGAAAATCTAAAAAGAGAATCCATAGCTGGGGGGGTTATTTCCCCCTTTTTAATTCTCATTTACTTCCATTTAGTATCTTTGGATACATGATTTAACACTATTCTACTTCCTGATACCCTGTTGTGAACGCTATATTTGAACCCCTCCATTTTGGGCTTTTGGTTTCCCATTTTACTCTAATTCTTGAAATGTTTCCCATAAGAGTGAACAACATAACAAAGTCTAATCTAGTTGTCTTAGAGGCTCCCTTTATTAATGGTATTAATTTACATCTCTTTAAATTACCCTCCAGAAAACTCTTAAGACAAGCGCTCAAGGAAGCTCTAATATAAACCAAAATAGCAAAAGATTTTTTTCTAAGCCTCATATTACTACTCCTCTCGACTGAAATATACTGTGCCAAGCCCCCTATTTTAAAATCAAACTTAGCACCACTCTCTGCCCTGCTGCTAATACTTCAGCATATTAAGCTCCATTTAAAGCATCCAAACTGCCAGAATCAAATTTCCTACAAAGAAAAACATGGACAGACCTATCAGAAAGATACCCCAGTCTCTGGTACCCAGTTCTATGTTAGTTAAGGATTCATCACAGTGAAGAGACCCCATGAGTAAGACAACATTTATTCTGGATGACAGTCAATTTGTGCTGACTTACAACTTAAAGATTCCTTCTATTAACACAATGGCAGAAATTCGGACACCATTCAGGATGACATAGTGCTAAAGGTGCCAATGAAGGCAGGTTATTCTCTTCCACTGGCTGCCAGCCAGGAGGATGGTTTTAACCCAGCTGGCCTGACTTGAGATTTTCATGAATCCTCCATTGTGACACACTTCCTACGACAAAGCAACCCTATCCTCAGTAAGGCCACATATCTGATTAGTGCTAAATTCATGTAGGCTAAGCATAGTGAAACAATCACAACCATTTCCTGGCACTAATTTGTCTCTGCAAAAAAAAAAAAAAAAAAAAAAAAAAAA
>NW_021604910.1:0-9307 GCF_004785775.1 Grammomys surdaster | reverse complement strand
AGATTATGTGTGCTATACCAAGCCAAAGGACCTTAGAAACTATCCAAGGCCAAAATACCCATAGTCAAGTCCAACCTAAACAAAGCTCAGAATCCTAAATGTCTTTTTCTCTTCCTGAACTCTCTAATATTCATAATTCATTAGAGCATCAAAAAACGCTTAACATCAGATCACATATGTACAACATCTTAGGGTATATATAAACATTTCAAAACTTCACAGTGATGATACTCCTTCAAATGAAGCCAAAAATCCCACTGCAAAAACTTCAATTCCTGCATTGACTTTACTGATGTCCAACTCTTTTCAGGTTTGCAAACTATAATCCACTTGTGCTGTATAAAAGAAACTGTCACCTTTGTCTTGTGCTGGTTCCAATCCCTGATAGCTGCTTTCCTCAACAGGCATCCCACAGGGTTCACTGAGGGTCATCTGTTCTCTTACATAAAGAGCTTGGGTTTCACCTTTCAGCTCTAGTTTCTGTGTGACCATAAGCTCCTGCCAATAGTACTCCACCTTTGCTGCTCCTCCTTGTGGTCATCCCGTTTTACTGGACTTTCAAATACACCCAGTTCTTCTGCTTCCACCAGGCAGCACTTTCACCATGAGCCTCTCCTATGCAGTCTTTAAGGTACAAATCCTCAACTACATTATATAACCCCTTTCAGTCCTTGGGCTTCAACAGACACTGAAGCAGCAATTTCCCCAATGGTCCTACCTATCCATTCACAGTAGCAGGGCTCAACTGCTCTTCAGGATCCCTTAATTCCTTCAGTACAACATGGAAGATTCCTACAAATTATCTGGCTTCCTGCAGGAGGTATATCTCTGGAACACAGCTTCTTGGTGCTCTCATAAAATACTTCCAATACATTATACCTCAACGATGACATTTTCTAAGTCACTGGCAATTTCTTAGCTCAAACTAACTTGATTCATCTGTCTAAAAAAACACTACTATTCTGGATTCTAAAGCCATAGCAACATGCCCAAATCTTCCAAGTTCTATTAGTTGTTGGTGCTGGAACACAGCCCCTATTTCAATGGCGTGTATCCCAGCAACCTAGTCTCAATGGTTTGCTCACTGCCTAAGTAACGCTGTCATGGAACATGATCTGTAGACTAACCTTGAAACCAGAGATCTGCTTGTCTCACACACTTGATTTGTGTACCACCTTGCTTGGAACTAATCTTTTCTTTAACTTTACCAAATAAAGAACACTATTCTTTTCTTTCTTTGTTCTTGGTTGTCCTTGAAATCAGAAATTACCTTGCCTCTCTCTCTCGGGATTAAAGTTGTATACTATCATGCATAAACACAAAGCTTTTCAGAGCCAGTATTCCCAAGATCTCTATCCAAATTACTGTAATACCACTGCATGATTTGGACCAAAACCCTCTGTTTTCTAGCCTATGATCTGGATCTCTGATTTTTCTCCCATTTATGGATTTTAATTCACAACATATGCAGTCATGTTGACAACTGACATCAACCATCCCCATCCATCTCTTGGCCCTTTGAATCAGAATCTTATCTTCATTTGTCCAAATGAAAAAAAAAAATAACTGCAGCATTAAAAGGCCTTTATGATACAAACCATCCCTTTCTCTACTGAAAATCTACAAAGAGAATCCCTAGCTGTGCAGGATATTTCCCCCTGGTCAATTCTAAGTTTCTTATATTTAGTATCTTTGGATACATGATTTAACACCCTTCTACTTCCTGATACCCTGTTGTGAACACTATGTTTGAACCCCTTCATTTTGGGCTTTTTTTTTCCATTTTACTCTACTTCTTCAAATGTTTCCAATGAGAGTGAACAACAGAACAAAGTCTAATTTAGGTCTCTTTGAGGCTCTCTTTATAAATTGAATTAATTTACATCTCTTTAAATTACCCTCCATAATACTCTGAAGACAAGCTCACTTAGAAGCCCCATTCTTCACCAAAATAACAAAAGATATTTTCTAAGTCTCACATTAATACTCCTCTCATATGAAATCTACAGTGCTAAGATTCCTCATTTAAAATCACTCTTAGCACCACTCTCTGCCCTGATGCTAATACGTCAGCATATTAAGCTCCATTTAAAGCATCCAAACAGCCAGAATCGAATTTCCAACAAAAACAACAACATGGACACACCTATCACAATGATAACCCAGTCTCTGTTACCCACTTCTAGGTTAGTTAAAGATTCATCACAGAGAAGAGACCCCATGAGTAAGACAACTCTTATGGAGGATGACAGTCAATTTGGACTGACTTACAACTTAAAGATTCCTCCCACTAACAAGATGGCAGAAATTTGGACACCATTCAGGTTGACATAGTGCTAAAGGTGCCAGGGAAGGCAGGTTATTCTCTTCCACAGGCAGCCAGGAGGATGGTTTTAACCAAGCTGTCCTGACCTGTGATTTTCAAGAATCCTCGAAGGTGACACACTTCCTATGACAAAGCAACCCCATCCTCAGTAAGGCAACATATCTGATTAGTGATAAATTCATGTAGGCTAAGCATAGTGAAACAATCAAAACCATTTCCTGGCACCTATTTGCATTGCAGGAAAAAAAAGAGACTATGGGGGTCTATAGCAAGCCAATGGACCTTAGAAACTATCCAATGCCAAAATATCCATAGTCTAGTCCAGACTCAATAAAGCTCAGAATCCTAAATGTTCTTTCCTCTTCCTGAACTCTCTAAAATTCATTCCAGTATCAAATAAAAGCTTAACATCAGATCACATATGTACAACATCATAGAGAATATATAAACATTTCAACACTTCACAGTGATGATACTCCTTCAAATGAAGCCAAAAATCCAACTGCAAAAATTTCAATTCCTGCATTGACTTTATTGATGTCCAACTCTTTTCCGGTTTTCAAAGTATAATCCACTTGTGCTGTATAAAAGAAACTGTCACCTTTGTCTTGTGCTGGTTCCATTCCCTGATAGCTGTTTTCCACAACAGGCATCCAACAGGGTTCACTGAGGAACTTCTGGGATCTTACAAAAAGATCTTGGGTTTCACCTTTCAGTTCTAGTTTCTGTGTGACCATAAGCTCTGCCAATAGTACTCCACTGTTGCTGCTCTTCCTTATGGTCATCCCATTTTACTGAACTCTCAAATACACCCAGTTCTTCTGCTTCCACAAGGCAGCACTTTCACCATGAGCCTCTCCTAGGCAGTTTTCCTGGTATCATTCCTCAACTTCGTTGTATAACCCCTTTCAGTCCTTGGACTTCAACGGACACTGAAGCAGCAATTTCCTCAATGGCCTTACCTAGCCACTCACAGGACCAGGCCTCAACTGCTCTTCTGATCCCTTCATTCCTTCAGTACCACCTGGAAGATTGTTACAAATTATCTGGCTGCCTGGAGGAGGGCTATCTCTGGAACACAGCTTCTTGGTGCTCTCATAAAATACTTCCAATATATTATACATCAACGATGACATTTTCTAAGTCACTGGCAATTTCTTAGCTCAAACTAACTTGATTCAGCTATCCAAGTAAACTCTACTATTCTGGATTCTATAGCCATAGCAACATGCCCAAAACTTCCAAGTTCTATCAGTTGCTGGTGCTGGAACACGGCCCCTATTTCAATGGCATTTATCCCAGCAACCAAGCCTCAATTTTTTGCTCACTGCCTAATTATTGCTGTCATGGAACATGATCTGTAGACTAACCTTGAAACCAGAGATCTGCTTGTCTCACACACTTGATTTGTGCACAAGTGTGCTTGGAACTAATCTTTTCTTTACCTTTACCAAATAAAGAAAACTATTCTTTACTTTCTTTTTTCTTGGTTGCCCTTGAACTCAGAAATTACCTTGCCTCGCTCTCTTGGGATTAAAGATGTATACTATCATGCATAATCACAAAGCTTTTCAGAGCCAGTATTCTCAAGATCTCTATCCACAGTTAATGTAATAACATGGCATGATTTGGACCAAAATCCTAAGTTTTCTAGCCCTTGATCTGGATCTCTGATTTTTCTCCCACTTATGGATATTAGTTCACAACATATGTAGTCATGTTTACAACTGACAGCAGCCATCCCCGTCCATCACTTGGCCATTTGAATCAGAATCATATCTTCTTTTGTCCAAATGAAAAAAAAAATACCTGCAGCATTTAAAGGCCTATATAATATAAACCATCCCTTTCTCAACTGAAAATCTACAAAGAGAATCCCTAGCTAGGGAGGATATTTCCCCCTGGTCAATTCTCAGTTCCTTCCATTTAGTATCTTTGGAAACATGATTTAACACCATTCTACTTCCTGATTCCCTGTTGTGAACACTAACTTTGATCCCCTCCATTTTGGGCTAATCTAGGGCTTATTGAGGCTCACATTATTTATGGTATTAATTTACATGTCTTTAATTTACCCTCCAGAAAACTCTTAAGACAAGCACACCAGGAAGCCCTAATCATCACCAAAATACCAAAAGATATTTTGTAAGCCTCATATTAATAATACTCTTGTCTGAAAT
The DNA here is from genome assembly GCF_004785775.1 of Grammomys surdaster. Lineage (NCBI taxonomy): Eukaryota > Metazoa > Chordata > Mammalia > Rodentia > Muridae > Grammomys > Grammomys surdaster. Next base: position 4,801 of record NW_021604910.1, on the reverse strand, counting down.
CTACTGTGCCAAGCCCCCTCTTTTAAAATCAGTCTTAGCACCACTCTCTGCCCTGCTGCTAATACGTCAGCATATTAAGCTCCATTTAAAGCATCCAAACTGCCAGAATCAAATTTCTTACAAACAAAAACATGGATAGACCTATCACAATGATACCCCAGTCTCTGGTACCCCTTTCTATGTTACTTAAGGATTCAAGACAGTGAAGAGACACCATGAGCAAGACAACTCTTATTGTGGATGACAGTCAATTTGGGCTGACTTACAACTTAAAGATTCCTTCTATTAACACGATGGCAGAAATTCGGACACCATTCAAAATGACATAGTGCTAAAGTTGCCAAGGAAGGTAGGTTATTTTCTCTTCCACAGGCTGAAAGGAGGATGGTTTTAACCAAGCTGGCCTGACCTCAGATTTTCATAAATCCTCCATTGTGACACACTTCCTATGACAAAGCAACCCAATCCTCAGGAAGGCCACATATCTGATTAGTCCTAAATTCATGTAGGCTAAGCATAGTGAAACAATCAAAATCATTCCCTGGCACTAATTTGTCTATGCAAAAAAAAAAAAAAAGAGAGAGAGAGAGATTATGTGTGCTATACCAAGCCAAAGGACGTTAGAAACTATCCAATGCCAAAATACCCATACTCTATTCCTGACTCAATTAAGCCCAGAATCCTAAATGTCCTTTTCTCTTCCTGAACTCTCTAAAATTCATAATTTATTACAGCATCAAATAAACGCTTAACATCAGATCACATATGTACAAGATCATAGGGTATATAGAAACATTTCAAAACTACACAGTGATGATACTCCTTCAAATGAAGCCAAAAATCCAACTGCAAAAATTTCAATTCCTGCATTGACTTTATTGTTGTCCAACTCTTTTCAGGTTTGCACACTATAATACACTTGTGCTTTATAAAAGAAACTGTTACATTTGTCTTTTGCTGGTTCCAATCACTGATAGCTGTTTTCCTCAACAGGCATCCCACAGAGCTCACTGAGGAACTTCTGGGCTCTTACAAAAAGAGCTTGGGTTTCACCTTACAGATCTAATTTGTGGGGACCATAAGCTCTTGCCAATAGTACTCCACTGTTGCTGCTCTTCCTTGTGGTCATCCCATTTTACTGGACTCTCAAATACACCCAGTTCTTCTGTTTCCACCAGGCAGCACTTTCACCATGAGCCTCTCCTAGGGAGTCTTCAAGGTATCAATCCTCAACTTCATTGTATAACCCCTTTCAGTCCTTGGGCTTCAACAGACTCTGAAGCAGCAATTTCTGAAATGGCCCTACATATCCACTCACAGTAGCTGGCCTCAACTGCTCTTCAGGATCCCTTCATTCCTTCAGTACAACCTGGAAGATTCCTACAAACTATATAGCTGCCTGCAGGAGGTCTATATCTGGAAAACAGCTTCTTGGTGCTCTCATAAAATACTTCCAATATATTATACATCAACAGTGACAGTTTCTAAGTCACTGGCAATTTCTTATCTCAAACTAACTTGATTCAGCTGTCTAAGTAAACTCTACTATTCTGGATTATAAACCAATAGCAACATGCCCAAAACTTCCAAGTTCTATCAGTTGTTGGTGCTGGAGCAGGACCCCTATTTCAATGGCATTTATCCCAGCAACCTAGTCTCAATGGTTTGCTCACTGCCTAAGTATTGCTCTCATGGATCATGACCTGTAGACTAACCTTGAACCCAGAGATCTGCTTTACTCACAGACTTGATTTGTGTACCACCTTGCTTGGAACTAATTATTTCTTTACCTTTGCCAAATAAAGAACACTATTCTTTTCTTTCTTTGTTCTTGGTTGCCCTTGAACTCAGAAATTACCTTGCCTCTCTCTCTTGGGATTTTAGATGTATACTATCATGCATAAACACAAAGCTTTTGAGAGCCAGTATTCTCAAGATCTCTATCCAAAGTTACTGTAATACCACGGCATGATTTGGACCAAAACCCTCTGTTTTCTAGCCCACGATATGGATCTCTGATTTTACTCCCATTCATGGATTTTAGTTCACAACATATGTAGTCATGTTGACAACTGTCAGCAGACATCCCCGGCCATCTCTTGGCTATTTGAATCAGAATCATATCTTCTTTTGTGCAAATTAAAAAAAAAACTGCAGCATTAAAAGGCCTACATAATATAAACCATCTCTTTATTAACTGAAAATCTACAAAGAGAATCCCTAACTGGGGAGGTTATTTCCCCTTGGTCAATTCTCAGTTCCTTCCATTTAGTATCTTTGGATACATGATTTAACTCCATTCTACTTCCTGATACCCTGTTGTGAGCACAATATTTGAACCCCTACATATTGGGATTTGATTACCGATTTTATTCTACTTCCTCATATGTTGCCCATAAGAGTGAACAACAGAACAAAGTCTAATCTAGGTCTCTTTGAGGCTCCCTTTATTAATGGTATTAATTTACATCTCTTTAAATTACCCTCCAGAAAACTCTTAAGACAAGCACACAAGGAAGCCCTCTTCTTCACCAAAATACCAAAAGATATATTCTAAGCCTCATATTAATACTCTTCTCATCTGAAATCTACTGGGGCAAGCCCCTTCATTTAAAATCACTCTTACCACCACTCTCTGACCTGCTGCAAATACTTCAGCATATTATGCTCCATTTAAAGCATCCAAACTGCCAGAATCGAATTTCCAACAAACAAAAACATGGACAGACCTATCACAATGATAATCCAGTCTCTGGTACCCACTTCTATGTTCGTTAAGGATTCATCACAGTGAAGAGACCCCATGAGTAAGTCAACTCTTATTGAGGATGACAGTCAATTTGGACTGACTTACAAATTAAAGATTCCTTCTATTTACACGATGGCAGAAATTCGGACAGCATTTAAGATGACATAGTACTAAAGGAGCCAAGGAAGGCAAGTAATTCTATTCAACTGGCTGCCAGGAGGATGGTTTTAACCAAGCTGTGCTGACCTGAGATTTTCATGAATCCTCCATTGTGACACACTTCCTATGACAAAGCGACCCCACCCTCAGGAAGGCCACATATCTGATTAGTGCTAAATTCATGTTGGCTAAGAATAGTGAAACAATCAAAACCATTCCCTGGCACTAATTTGCCTCTGCAGAAAAAAACAAAGAGATTATGGGGGCTATACCAAGCCAAAGGATCTTAGAAACTATCCAATGCCAAAATACCCATAGTCTAGTCCAGACTCAACTAGGCTCAGAATCCTAAATGTCCTTTTCTCTTCCTGAACTCTCTAAAATTCATAATTCATTCCAGCATCAAGTAAAAGCTTAACATCAGATCACATATGTACAACATCATAGGGTGTATACAAACATTTCAAAACTTCACAGTGATGATACTCCTTCAAATGAAGCCAAAAATATAACTGCAAAAATTTCAATTCCTCTATTGACTTAATTGATGTCCAACTCTTTTCAGGTTTGCAAACTAAAATCCACTTATGCTGTATAAAGGAAACTGTCACCTTTGTCTTGTGCTGGTTCCAATCCCTTATAGCTGCTTTAATAATCAGGCATCCCACAGGGTTCACTGAGGATCATCTGGGCTCTTACAAAAAGAACTTGTGTTTCACCTTTCAGTTCTAGTTTCAGTGTGACCATAAGCTCCTGCCAATAGTACTCAACTGTTGCTGCTCTTCCTTGTGGTCACCCATTTTACTGGACTCTCAAATACACCCAGTTCTTCTGCTTCCACCAGGCAGCACTTCCACCATGAGCCTCTCCTAGGCAGTCTTCAAGGTACCAATCCTCAGCTTCATTGTATAACCCCTTTCAGTCCTTGGACTTCAACAGACACTGAAGCAGCAATTTCCCCAATGGCCTTACCTAGCCACTCACAGGTCCAGGCCTCAACTGCTCTTCAGGATCCCTTCATTCATTCAGTACCATCTGGAAGATTCTTACAAAATCTCTGGCTGCCTGCAGGAGGGCTATCTCTGGAACACAGCTTCTTGGTGCTCTCATAAAATACTTCCAATATATTATGCATCAACGGTGACAGTTTCTAAGTCACTGGCAATTTCTTAGCTCAAACTAACTTGATTCAGCTGTCTAAGTAAACTCTACTATTCTGGATTCTAAAGCCATAGCAACATGCCCAAAACTTCCAAGTTCTATTAGTTGTTGGTGCTGGAACACGGCCCCTATTTCAATGGCATGTATCCCAGCACCCTAGTCTCAATGGTTTGCTCACTGCCTAAGTATTGCTGTCATGGAACATGATCTGTAGACTAACCTTGAACCCAGAGATCTGCTTGTCTCACACACTTGATTTGTGCACCACCTTGCTTGGAACTAACCTTTTCTTTTCCTTTGCCAAATAGAGAAAACTATTCTTTTCTTTCTTTGTTCTTGGTTGCCCTTCAACTCAGAAATTACCTTGCCTTTCTCTCTTGGGATTAAAGTTGTATACTATAATGCATAAAAACAAAGCTTTTAAGAGCCAGTATTCTCAAGATCTCTATCCAAATTACTGTAATACCATGGCATGATTTGGACCAAAACCCTCTGTTTTCTAGCGCATGATCCGGATCTCTGATTTTTCTCCCATTTATGTAATTTAGTTCATAGCATATGTAGTCATGTTGAAAACTGACAGCAGCCATCCCAGTCCATCTCTTGGCCATTTGAATCATAATCATATCTTCTTTTGTCCAAATGAAAAAAAAATAACAGCAGCATTAAAAGGCCTATATAATATAAACCATCCCTTTCTCAACTGAAAATCTACAAAGAGAATCCCTAGCT
>NW_021604909.1:0-10855 GCF_004785775.1 Grammomys surdaster | reverse complement strand
AAGTGTCCATAGATATGGGGTTTCATTTCTGGGTCTTAAATTCTATGTCATTGATCTTGCCTATTTGTTCGAATATCATGTAGTTTTTATCACTATTGCTCTGTACTACAGCTTGTGGTCAGGGACAGTGATTCTCCCTGAAGATCTTTTATTGTTGAGAATAGTTTTTACTATCCTGGGTCTTTTGATATTCCAAATGAATTTGCAAATTGCTCTTTCTATCTCTTTGAAGAATTGAGTTGCAATTTTGATGGGGATTGTGTGTGTGTGTGTGTGTGTGTTTCTCTTCTTTATGGTTTGTTGTGATGTGATTAATTTCTTGTGTTTTCTTGGGTGTAGTTACCTTCCATATGTTGCAGTTTTCCTCCTAGTATCCTAAGTAGGGCTGGGTTAATAGAACAATACTGTTTAAACTTGATTTTGTCTTGGAATATTCTTGTTTGTCCATCTGTGTTGATGGAAAGTTTTGCTGGGTATAGTAGCCTGGGCTGGCATCTGTGGTCTCTTAGGGTCTGTGTGACACCTATCTAAGCTCTTAGGCTTTTAGAGTCTCTCTTGAGAAGTCTGTTGTAATTATTACAGGTCTGCCTTTATGTGGTACATAGCCCTTTTCACTTACATCTTTTAATGTTCTTTCTTCTGTATATATATAGTGTTTTTATTATTATGTGGTGGGAAGAGCATCTTTTCTGCTCAAATTAATTCAGTGTTCTGTAGGGTTCCTGTTTATGACATCTCTTTGTTTAGGTTAGGGAAGTTTTCTTCTATGATTTTGTTGAAGATGTTTTCTGGCCCTCTGCACTGGGAATCTTCATCCTCTTCTATTCCTAATATTCTTAGGTTTGGTTTTTTTTTTCCTTTTTCTTCCAAATTTCCTGGATGTTTTGGGTTAGAAACTTTTACACTTTGTATTTTCTTTGACTGATGTGTTGATATCTTGTATGGTATCTTTCTTATGCCTAAGATTCTCTCTTCCATCCATTATATTTTTTTGATGATGCTTATATCTATGGCTCTTGATTTCTTTCCTAGCTTTTCCATCTCCAAGGTTGCCTCTTTTGTAATTTCTTTATTGTTTCTACCTTTAATTTTAGGTCTTGAATAGTTTTGTCCAATTCTTTCATCAGTTTGATTGTATTTTCCTTTATTTCTTTAAGGGATTTATTTGTTTTCTCTTTAAAGCTTCTGCCAGTCTGCTTTTATTTTCCCGTGTTTCTTTGAGTGCTATTTATATCCTCCTTAAATGCCTTCATTTAAGGCATTATCATCTTCATGAGATGGGATTTTAGGTTAAGAATCTTGCTCTACAGGTGAGTTAGGACATCCAGGGCGTGCTGTAGTAGGAGAACTGGTTTTTGATGGTGCCAATTTATGTTGCCTTTTGTTGCTTTTGTTCTTGAATTTTCCTTTTGCTATTTATTTATCTCTGGTGTTAAGTGGCCTGGGTTTCTCAGACTAGAGCAGGCCTCCTTAGAGCAAAGTAGAGCTTTGTGACCTTGCTTTGATTGGGTCTTCTGGGAGGCAGGCAGTGTTATCTCTGGTTAGGGAAAGCCTTCTCTTTCCGTGATTTATGCAAGCCTCCTGTGTCCCTGTGTCCCTGGTTAGGACAGTCCCCTGGGAGACAGACTGGCTTTTGGGTTCATGGCAGGCTTGTGGATTGTCCGTAGATTCAGGTGGGGGTATAGATTGGAAGTTCAATGGGGCTCATGCAGATAGATTCCATGTGTGCTGGGTTCTGTATGTTTGTGGCTCCCAGCAGGTGTGGATATTGGGGAGGGGGGTCTCACCTGTGTTTCTAGTTATGGCAGAACTCCTGTGAGACAGGAAGGCTGTTCATGGTGGGAGGCACATGCTTCTTCCATTGGTTCAGACACTATAGGTCCTTCAAGTGTAAAATTTATATAGAATATAGAGATTCGTTTTTTGGGTATTCTTATTATTATGGCTCAGTATATGGAGGCAATGAAGCTTGGAAGTGAATATAGTACTTATTATTACAAGCTAGGTTTGATGGTGTGAACACTTTCAAAAACAGCTTACAAGAATTAACTTCAGTAAACCTGTGTTGCTATGTAGTAATTTGAGTCTTAATGAGGAGCATGTCATGACAATTATGACACATTGTGTGAAAATCCTATTTATAATTAAGTAATAATCAGTCAGTTTTGTTTCATAGATTAAATGGAATGCTCATTTTCTACATAAATCAGGGTAATTATAACTGACTTAGATGTTCATAAATTGTAAGGAAGAAACTGAAGTTATGATTTTGGTATATAGGTGTACAATAGTCATCACATTGTCTTGTAAATATATGTGGTTAATCAATGAGATATTTGATATTTATTATTTCAGTCATTGAAGGCAAATTCTTTACATCAACATAGAGTGATAACTGTAGATCCACATAACTGCTTCAATGCTTTGAATAAATTTTGCTTCTGTGTTGAATCACACAAAGTTTCAAGTTATTTAAGAAACAATTAACTGCATCCAACTAATGGGAAACAATCAGTACAAGAATATTTCATTAACAAATGATATCAAACATTTAATGAAAATACATCATCAGTACTTTTAATATTATTCTATAAAATGAAGATGGGATAGAGATTATCACATGCTCTGCATAGCTCAACTTGGTATCAGATATCTGATATCAGCAAGAAATGAACAGACAACAAATGTGAAGGAAACTATGGAATAATATCTGTTAAACATGGAAGCTATATTTTTTTGAATACTCCTGTACTATTATAGTGAATATGTTAAGATTGCCAGCCTACAGAATAACCTAAAATTAAAAAAAAATCAAAGCTTTTCTTAATAATCAGGAAGGACACTGTGGTGTGTGGTGTGTATTATTTCTACCATGTCAAGTCAATAACATAAGTTTCAGGCAGAAAGAGAAAGCTAACAAAACACTTTTTGTGTCCCAAGCAACGTGGAATATGTCTCTGTGAAGAACTACATGGAGGCTCATTTCTCAATTTTGGCAAAAGAAAATTCAACAATATTGAAGAACCTGAGTGTCTGATTAGTTGTTTTGATGTAATGAATACTTTATGAATCTTAGCCCAATGCTCATGCACACAAACTGACATCCAAAAGTGCCGCAACTCAGGAAGGCATTTCAATAGAAGTCACAACAGAGTGCAAAGTCTGCATCCATAATAGAGAGAATGCATGTTCCTAATCCATCTGACATGGCCGTACCATCCAGTATGCAAAAATCATAGAAAATCACAAGCATCAGCATATTCAATTCACCCAATCAGTAGGTCTGCAAAATTACTGAAAGAATATTTAAACTGACAAAAACATAATTCGACCAAAGGATGCAACAAAGTCCTGTTCATAATAACTAAATTAGTGCAATAAACTCTATAGTAAGACTCTATTATAAGCCCATGAAATATCAACCATTCCAAAAATGCACCCAGTGGTGCAGAATAGATGGATTTAAAGACCCCAGTTAATTTTTAGTGGGAATAGAATTCAGTGTGGCCATCATGGAAGAAGAATAAGGTAGTTCAAAAATTACAAATAAAATTCAATGTTCTATCTGTGTCACACTTTGTAATCTAACAAAGTTACATAAATTAGCATGTTAGATGTACATCTGGGTTGTTGTAATGTAATGCAACACAGTATTGTATCAAAACAAATACCAACTAGGGGTGATTGAAAAATATAAAGATATATTAACATTAGGAGTAAAATTCTCTCATAAATGACAATTAAATTCTCTCATTCCTTTGAGTAAAATGTATGAAATTGTCCTCAATCATCTTAATGAGGTATGAACAAACATCAACCACAGAAATGTTTTATCAAAAGGTACTGCCTGCCATGAACTGAAGATCAGGCAAGAGATTGCATTATAACTCAGTGAATGTCTGCACAGATACTGATACTGAACAGGATAGGTGTTGAATCTGTGTAATTCCAGGCATCACTGGATTCTCCAGATGACAGGAATCACAGGAAGTTTGAAGAGGTTTTATCATGCAATAATATATGTACAAAAGAGAGAATGCTCTAGTCTTGCCTCAATATTGCATGTGAGATTGCCCTTCCTTAGACTAGACAATGGAAGATATAGTGTCCCGTGATTCAACTCAAAGTCTGAATGACATGGGACAGTTGTGACTTTCTCAACTTTTACTATGGAAGTTCTGATGAAATCCATTATCATGATTGCCAATTGTGTCTTACATGTGGCTGTTGACACATAGTCTGGCCCAAGCTGCTCAGGAGAATATTGCCTCTGGAGTGTTTGCGATGGATATAAATAAAATCATGACACCCGAGGGTGCAGAATATGATCTTCACAACATGTTTTCAAAAATGTTTTGATCAAAAGCTTCCAGACCACAGATGCAGAGCTTGAGGCCACAATTTTCCAGATGTATCCAGGGACTATGACACAGGATGAGTGGAAAGGAACTGTAGAATATAATGAAGTGGATTCTCAGACAGCAATAACCTTAAAACAGACACATAGGTGTAAATGTGTGTGTGATGTTTGTCTGCAAAAGAAATGGATTTCATAACTGCTCTGTCTTAGATCCTAGCAGACATGAAGAAGCTGTATGCTTTTACTATTTCCCTCTTGTTCCTGAAGTTTTATCTCATCTTGTACAGTTTGACTGATCCCAGTTGTTTTTGGAGGATACTGAATACTGAAGATAATGATGGACATTTGCGAAGTGACTGTGGTTTGGGACTTTTTCCCGAAGAGGGACCTCTAGAAGAAAATTATTATAAACCTCTCATTGATTTTAGGTAAGTCATTTTTTCCTGCTTCAATGTCAGTAACTAAAAATATGTAGTTGCATATACAAACTGTGGAATTCTGTCCTGTTCTTCCCATTGTAACATTAGGAACAAGTGAAAATTATATAACACATCAATCACTATTTTAATATTTTCAGTGTGTCACCACTTAGTGTGATTTCATTATGTCGGGTTCAAATTCACATTCCTAAGTGTAACAGATGTACTGGGAGACTGTGGGACAGATGAAACACACTTTACATGGAAAGAAGACCTCAGTGCTCAGACATCACTTAAAGGACGGTAAAGAATTAGGAAGACTGAAGTGTTAAGAGAAATCTGATACCTTTTAAAGTAAATTGACATATTAACAGTTACACTAAAAGGTAACATCAAATTGATGTGCAAATGAGCCTAGAGAATAATAATCTGGTTATGTGGTATGTTGTATTACTTTATATATTTTGGTATGGATACATAAATTTAAATGAAATGTATCTTTAAATAATTATCATGTTTGATAAACATTAGCAATTGGAACTATTAAAAACATTTTCTACAAAATCATGGAAATATTATTGAAAATTTTTCTCATTGCATATAATATTAGCATTTTAAAAATTTTAATTATTTTATTTATTTTCATTTCAAATATGGCTTCCCTCCTGGTTCCCCATCCCAGAGTTCTTCACCACATCTCCCCTCTTTTTGGCCTCTGAGAGGATGCTTTCCCAACTCCTTACCACTTTATTACCACCCCATCCCCCCTTCTCCAGAAACCTCCATACTTCCTATACCCTGCCCACATCCCCAGCAACCGTTTTCCCTGGGACATCAAGTTTCTGCAGAATTAGTCTCATGATCTCCCACTGTGGACATAAAATTCAGTCCTCTGATACATATGTGCAAGGAGCCATCGACCAACCCATGTATGTTCTTTGTACTAAGATTCGACATTAATAATAATGAAATTAATATTTTTGTACTCTTTGACTTAAACAAGTTTTTCCTGTTATCATGTTTTAAAATTTTTCTTACTAATTACATAAATTCTCTCATAGAAACACAGATAATCACTTTCAAGTAAAATTATTATTACAAAATTTATATAGACATATAACATGTCAGGTGGTATTGTATATTGGCTTTTTAATGTATTCCTTAATGATTCTTTCTTTATTATTATATGTTCTTTTACTATGTTTAGTTTCCAAAGATTATTTTGTATGTATTGAAACATAATTTTGAACTAAGGTATTAGAACTAGGATCCTGTGTTATGGATATTATTCAGTATGTGTTAATAAAAACTTTATGGTACCAAAGGTTATGAATCAAAAAGTTGAATGAAATACCACTGTATCATTTGAACTTAAAACACTAAATATTGAGATATTTAATACATAAAACAAATGTCACATAATAAAAAAAATTAAGGGGTTATTGATTTCATATACTGTTCAAGGCATTTTTAAAATTTTTTTCTGTGGTATTGGAGCATCAAGGGTATTGTTTATCAGCCTTTTTCTCTAGGACTGTAATCAATTACATGCATGGCTTTCAGAGGAAAAAAAAACAAGTTCTTTATGGATTTTCAGAAATATAAAAATTATCATATCAGAGTGACATATGTTTATGATCTGAAATTGTATTCAACTCTAAAGCTCTCTCATTTCCTAAGCTTATTTCAGGAAAGCCAGCATTTACACAATAATTTAGCATTTCATGTAGTACAATATTTACTGCGATTGAATAGAAAATTTGATGTGTCAAATAGTGTTGGTTTGAATATGCTTGATCCAGAGAATGGCACTATTAGGAGTTATGGCCTTGTTGGAGTAGGTGTGGCCAGTTCGAGGTAGTGTGTCACTGGGGGGCTGGGAATATGAGACCCTTTTCCTAACCACCAGAGAGCCAGTCTCCTCCTAGAGGTCTTCAGATGAAGATAGAGGACTCTGAGTTTCTGCACCACTCATACCTGTATTCTGCCATGCTCTCAACTTGATGGTAATGCTCTGAAACTCTGAACCTGTAAGCCAGCTCCAAACAAACATTGTCTTTATACTTGTTTCCTGGGTTATGGTGCTTGTTTTTAGCAGTGAAACTCTAATGAAGACAGAAATTAGTATCAGGGACTGGAGTATTGCCGTGTTAGGCCTGGCTATGCTTTTGTATAGAAGAATGCCGATTTGGAATGCAGTGGAATGCTTTAAGTGGGGCTTAATTCTAATAAGAGTATAGAATACTTTGTTGTTGAGAGTGATTTGAACTGTACAGACCTGGCCTAAGATATTTCAGCAGAGAATTATTTCAGCCTGTGGACTAGAGACTATTTTTGTAGTATACTGGTGGAGAATGTGACTGATTTAAGGCCTTGTCTAAAGAGTCTACATGTGGCTAATATAAGGAGATGTATATTAATTGCATTGACAAAGGCAGATTCTAAAAATCATAGCAAGGTCTTTATTTTCTGGTTTAGTCTCATGAAGAGCATGCTGTTCAAACATAGCAAACTTAGAAAGAATGAATGTACAATATATGGTTTAAATGATAATAAATGGACCCCAGGAAGAGAAATATATCTGAAACCTATGTTCAAGGAAATAAAGATATTAGGGGAATGGTGATCTCAGGGCAAGATTCCACCCACATGATCTTGTTTGTGTTTGCAGTTGAACAAGGAATAGTTTGGACTTTTAGTCTGGAATGACCTACAATCCAAAAATAGAGGGCCCACATGTGATCCAGGTACTGAGGCTGGAAGACACAGGCTGTAGATCTGAATGTTCAGGAATAGTGGTCATGAAAACTTAGGCACAGGCATGGTGGTGCACAGGTTTAATCCATGGAAAAAAAGGCAGGTAGATCTCTGAGTTCAAGGTCAGTCTTGAACAGAATAAGTTCTAGGTGAAGAACACCAGAAGCCCAGGCATAGTTGTACAAACCTTTAACACCAGCATTCAGGAGACAGAGGTATGAAAATCTTTGTGTTCAAGGACAATCTACTGGGCAAACTCCAGGAGTGAGACTGTTGTAAAACAGAAATCTGAGAAGAGAATAAGAGGCAGTATGTTCTAGCAACAGCAAGCAGCAGAAATAGGTGGCTTCTGCCATGTTGCTCTGGCATTAGAGTCAAGAATAGAAGGGACTACTGAGACAATTGATGCTGGTTAGCTGGAGGTAAGAAATTAGCATTGCTAAAGAAGGGACCAGCATCAATGAGATGAAATCTTCTGGTAAGTGTTTTCTCAGATCACAAAGAAGCTGTGTTCCAGAGATAGCCAAAGTTATCACTTGTGTTGCAGCTGGGTTGGTAACAAGTAAGAATGACCTAGGTGGTATGGGTTTTGAAGGTATGAAATGTTCATGGAGAGCAGCTAAGGCTTGGTACTGTGAGATGCCAGGGTAGGCCAGTGGGAAGGTGCAGTCTCAGTTGCAGCTGATGGCTAAGATATAAAGGATTCATGTAAAGAAGGTGAGCTTTTTTCCACTATGAAGAGAGCCTATGAGAGGCTATTGGTGAAGCCTAGTTGCATCAGATGTCACCATAGTATTAAAGATGCCAGTATCATGGAATGTCTACAAAGAACAGCAGCAGCAGTGGAGTGAAGTCTACCAGAGACTAGAGTGCTACAGAAGGCATGGTTGGAGAAGTGACACAAAGCCTTTGGAAGAGCCCAGAAGATCATGTGTAAATCTTAGACATTAAAACTAGAAGCAGTAAAGATGAAGTTGACTTGGAGATCCCAAGAGTTTAAAGATGCCTAGTTCTGTGTAATTAGAACTTGAAGACTATTGTGTAGGAACCTTAGTTTATAGTACTGTAATCTAGTTTATGTATGACATTCAGAGATAAAACAGCTCTTTACACATTGTCACAAATATAAAAATTATCATATAAGAGTGATGGATTTGGGGGAATTCTTAAGGTTTATTCATCTCTAAATATCACTAATTTCTTAAGCTTATTTCAGAAAAATCGGCATTTACGTGTCTCCTAGTGTGAAGTTTACTGCAATTGGAGAGAAAATTTCATGTTCCTAGCACTCTCTGCAACCATCCTTCTATCTTCTTTTAGAATACCAGAAAGAAGATCCCAGTTTTTTCTGGTAATAATTTTTGCTACTGATGAGATCAACAGGAATCCTTATCTTTTACTGAACAGGTCTTTGGCATTCTCACACACTGGTGGCATGTGTGAAGTTACATTTGAAAAACTTGAAACAAACTACTTATCACAAAACAGTTTTTTGCGTTTAATTAATTATGAATGTGGACTACAAGGAAGCTGTCCTGTAGAACTTATAGGACCATTATGGACAACATCCTTAAAAATGGCAATTGATTCTAGTATCCCAAAGGTGAGAATGTGTGATACTGGATGAATTAACACCTTTTTATTCTATTCATAGGTGCCTAGGGAGAAAACTTGCTTGGCATAGGTTTGTGTGTGTATCCTTTTTTATATGTTATCCATTTATTATAAAGGATTAAATAATCAGATTTTTGATGCATTTAGAAAACAGTTAAGTATGTTTTTATAACATGGTGACTTCTCAGGAATAGTCTAGAATCTAATAGGAATAATATATGATATTTATAGTGTAATCTTATTATCCTCAATAGGAGTTCTGAAATGTGAGTAATGTTACTTGTATATAACTCCAAACTTTCTAACATTCATATTCCTTACAGGATGTTTCGTCATCTTTCTGTGTCCTCTAGGTTTTCTTTGGACCATTTAATCCTATCTTGAGTGACCATGACCAGTTTCCCTAAGTCTATCAGGTAGCAACCAAGGACACACGTTTGTCTCATGCTATGGCATCCTTGATGCTTCATTTTAGATGGACTTGGGTAGGTCTTGTCATCTCAGATGATGACCAGGGCATTCAGTTTCCCTCAGACTGGAGAGAAGAAATGCAAAGGCATGGGATCTGTTTAGCATTTGTGAATATGATCCCAGAAACCATGCAGATATACACGACAAGGGCTGAGATATATGATAAACAAATTATGGCATCATCAGCCAAGGTTGTTATCATTTATGGTGAAATGAACTCTACCCTAGAAGTCAGCTTTAGAAGATGGGCATATTTAGGTGTTCAGAGAATGTGGATTACAACCTCACAATGGGATGTCATCACAAATGAAAAAGATTTCAGTCTTGATTTCTTCCATGGGACTGTCCCTTTTGCACACCACAACAATGATATTGCTAAATTTAGCAATTTTGTACAAATAAAAAACACTTCCAAATATCTAATAGACATTTCTCAGATTATACCGAACTGGAATTATTTTAATTGTTCAATCTCTAAGAACAGCAATAGCAAGATGGATCATTTTATATTCAACAACACAGAGGAATGGTTAACACTGCACAAATTTGACATGTCCCTGAGTGAAGAAGGTTACAATTTGTATAATGCAGTGTATGCTGTGGCCCACACCTACCATGAACTCATTCTTCAAAAAGTAGAATCTCTGCAAACCGAAGAATCCAAACGAACATTCAAGGCCTGTCAACAGGTAAAAATTTTTACATTTCAATATGCTTAGATTTTTCAGTGTGATCTTTTAAGTGGCCCTCAGAAACTCACATATATTTGTTAGAGAGTATTATATAAGTGGAAAGACTTCTACACTTTAAAACTCCCTGTAGTAACCATCCTCATATTTCGATTAAAATAGAATTTCAACCAAACATTGTCAAAAAAGATAAGGAAGGACACTTCAGTCTTGTCAAAGGAAAAATCTACCAAGATGAACTTTCAATACTGAATATCTATGCTCCAAATGCAAGGACACTGACATTCATAAAACAACTTTACTAAAACTCAAAGCACACATTGCACCTCACACAATAATAGAGGGAGACTTAAACACTGCACTCTCATAAATGGACAGATAGTGGAAACAGAATTAAACAGAGACACAGTGAAACTAAGAGAAGTTATGAATCAACAATTTGGATTTAACAAATATCTATAGAACATTTCATCATAAAACAAAAGAATATACCTTCTTCTCAGCAACAGGCCTAGACAGATATAAGAAGATTGACATAATCCCAT
>NW_021604908.1:41830-44946 GCF_004785775.1 Grammomys surdaster | reverse complement strand
ATCATTGTTATATTAAATATACTATTTATCCTAATATCATCTAATAATAAAATATATAATATATTATAATAATAATAGAATATATAATAATATATTGTACTAAATATATTTATATTTATAATGATATATTTACATTATATTACTAATAAATTATATTTGTGATAGTAATAAGTATTTGCAAAAATAATAATAATTTGAGTAGATGCTAAACTTTCTGTTTTGGGTCACTTTTCTATCTGTATAATTTTGTTGATTTGTCTCTCTGTTTCAAACTCCCCAGGCCTCTTCAGATAGTTATTTTAAGTTGTTTGGGAGTCTCATCATTTTCTTAAAAATAGGAGATCTCTGTTATTACATTTCTCAAGTTTGTTGTTTCCCGACAATACTGTCTGTATATTTGAAAAAGTGGAGATTTGTTTTAGTCTTTGACAGATGGCTTTCTTTGGGAACAGTCTTCATCAGCCTTCCCATCCACAGATTCCAGGGAGACCATCTGGCACGGCCTGAGAAGGGACCTGATGCTAGGTCATTGAGCAGGGTGCCTGGGGAATGGGTCAGACCCAAAGACAGAATCCTCTGAGGAACAGATCTTTATTGGTTCAATGTGAGTGGCCCCATGAAGACCATTGAAATTTGTGTCCATGAGATCTAGTCTGCAACCTGTATTTCTACTTCTGGTCTGGCACTGGGTTAAGCTCAAATTTTGGTCATCTCTGGATCTCTCTGAATCTCTCTGGATCTCTCTGGCATCTAAATTCGTGAAGAGGGCCCAGCATCTGAGTTCAAGGCAGCTGTACTGGAATTGGGGTTAAACTGAAATCAGGAATCCTGCAATGGGCGTGAAGCCTGAATTTCTTGGCCTATTTAATCTGGCCAGTCATCAAGGCCTTCTTGGTTGCCCTAGACCATAGATTTTTAAAAATAAGCCAAAACTTGGCCCTCTAGAGACTGGAGTTAGGGACATCAATCTATGTCTGGGACTAGCCTCCTGATAGACCCTATGATGGACTTTAGATCCACAGGGGTGTCTGGAACCTAGAATCATGGGTGATGTACTGATGCCTAGAACACAGTAGTGTTTTCCTGGATCCCAAGGCTGTGAGAAACTGCACAATCTGTTTCCAGTGGTGTGTCTAGAAGCTAGGATGTTGGTGGGTAAGAAGTCAGATCTGTTCTGGGTTCTGGGCTATTAAGGGGGAAGCTGGGAACCTAGTTTGGAGAATTGTTTATGTTCTAGTTTCTAGACTATAAGGGGGAGCTTAGAACCTGTGTCTTTGGACTGAGAGCCAGGAAACATAAGGGTCTGATCAGTGTTTGAGTTTATCAGGACAGTCTTGACCCAAGTCTCACAACAACATACATCTGTAGGAAACAAACAGAAACATGAGGCTTCCAGGACTACACCTACACCTGTCAGGTCTGGAGCTTGAGTCCACACAGATTAGACGGTGTTTGAGGACAACTCTGGACTTGACACTGTGCAGACCTAAAGTTCAGGCCATAGGGGCTTGCTCAGCCCTGGGTGGGATGTATTCTGTATCTCAGAGGCTTCCCTTGAGGCTGACAGATAGGAGCCAATCTAAGATCTACCAAGACCTTTTAGCCTGGCGGTATCAAGGTCAATCCAGGGCTGGGCATGACTAGAAAATAAGTCAAAGTGACAGTGATAGATCCTAGTACTAGTGGATGGTACTTGATGTCAGGGTACCCACAGAGGCTCAGTCCATGGGTGCCACCATCATTCTTCTTGGGCCATGGTCCTTGATCTTCCCCTGGTCAAATTTGGAGTTCATACCTGCAGGAGCTAGCTAGCATAGAGATTGGGTCGGCAGGTGCCAGAGATTTGGGTTTAAGAGTTCATCTGACACTGATGGAAGTCTGAATTCTGGATTCTGAGGTATGCCTGTCCAAGAGGCAGTCAGGAACAGAACCTGTTGAACATTCTTTGAAACACACACACACACACACACACACACACACACACACACACACACCTTAGAAAAATAACCATAACAATGTACAGGAAACTTCTGTGTGAACAAAAACATGTGCTCAGGGCTTTCTTGGGACACAGACATATCACTGACATTCTAAGTCATACCAAAGGTTTATCTTCCCTAGGCTGGGAGCTCCCCTGAAAAAAGTAGCAGATGAAAAGCCAGCTCCCAAAGAGATGTTGCCAGTGGATCAGCAACAAGGAACAGGCAGGCATAATAGAGAGAGGGGTGAAGCTAGATCCAGGCAAGGTGTTTCAGCTTGCTAGAATTTTGCTAGCACGCTCTTTGGTAGAGTTGATTTTCATGCACTATAATGATGCCTCTGACAGCTGTTAGCAGCAGAAGATTAAGAATCAGATGGGGTGAGGATTTTATTTGTCTTGTTATTTATGTCTTGGATACCATGGACAGGTTGCTCACACTCTCAGGATCTTGATGTTTTCATTGGTAAGGTGGAAACCATGTCTTTGGAAGAGGAATTGTGTGTGGATTAAAGTCAGACTGTGTGATGCACTGTTTCCCCAGCAGGAGCGTCACACAGCCCAGACAGCGGTGCTCTGTGTGTGCAAAATGTATGTGAAGTCTGAAAAGAAAGCCATGGCGTTCCCCGAATAGAAAGTGAGACTTGGAGGCTGATGGGGAGGTGACAAGGGGGCAATGAAATCAGGAGGCTGGAAGAAGAGTTTAAGCAGCCCTTGTTAGAGACCACCCTGGCTCACAGCGCCTTGCCTAAGTCAGTCAAGATGGCTGTCACTCAATGTGCACTGAATAGTGTTAAAACAGGAAGTCCTTTTCCCCAGAGCCCATGACTTGTAATTTATTGGACAGAACCTCTTTCTCGCTGATAATGTCTCTGTAAATAGTCACAGGAAATTTCCTATAAAAAGTCACCCAGTTTTAATCTCATCCCTGATCTATTGCCTCCCACCTCATTGCTTAACATGGGGGTAGGGAGGGCTATCTCAGCTACTCTGTTACAGCCAATCATAGGCATGCTTTTAAAATAGTCTATATGTCAAGGGAGAGACAGAGGAAACCTGTCTCAGGTGTGGGTTGAGGCGGAGGTCTGCACCTGGCTTTACACTAGGCTCTGTTTGTCCATTAAAGGGGGATGAAGAG
>NW_021604908.1:40854-41820 GCF_004785775.1 Grammomys surdaster | reverse complement strand
CACACACACACACACACACACACACACACACACACACACACACACCAAGCATATTGCTCAGCAGACCACACTGGTGATACAGGACAAACTGCACCTTCTTCCACTGGATGGCAGAGTCCAAGCAGATCTCATTTCAATTTCATGCAATTCATTAATGCCGCAGCAAAAGGCCATTAAGTATTTCCAGGACACTTTAGACTGTTATACTTGGTTGAAGATTAATCTAAATATGGAATCTAAATTTAAACACGCGTAAGAGTGCCTATCTCATCTTTCTCGGGCGTCAATTTCCATGATTTCGTTGACAATACTGCGTTTTTAAAAATATCTGCTCTTTTTTGGTGTGTTTTCTGATGCAAGCTCTCCAGAAACCGGAAAAAATAATAATAATGTAGGATCAAAAGAGCCTTTAAAAAAAAAGTAATAGAAATTACAGTGACTCTGCAGCACCACCTAGCGTCTTGGGATGTTATGACACTCTTTCTGGCACGACAGCTCTCCATTGATGATCCCAGAATGCTGATGGGAAAAGTCCCACCACCCCTTTCCATCTCGTCAATTAAACCCTAATTTAATTAAACCTGAACAAGGCCAACTGGCATCAATTTGTTACATCCTATAATTTCCCAAACTCCTCTACTTTGAAAAATCATTAAACCGTTAAAATACAGCTGGGAAGACCTGGAGAATCTCTGACTACGGTTTTAAGGGCAACGTTGAAATTTGGCTCTGGGAATTATCTCTAATTATATTCTATTAGAGGGTATTTAAAAACAGTTCTGGGGGTAGAATGTTATTAAATATGAGAATATTGTGATTGAATCAAGTAAGAGTTGTTTGTTTGTTTGTTTGTAGGCAGGATCTCATTTTGTATCTGGCTGACCTAGAACTCACTATGTAAACCAGGATAACTTTAAACTCACAAACGACCTCCTGTCTCTGCTTCCCAGATGATGAAATTAAAGG